>NC_038248.2:28802937-28916369 GCF_000004515.6 Glycine max | reverse complement strand
CGCCATTATGGAAGTTGGAATCTTGGTTGTTTGAAGCATGGATCAAGGTTGGGTCTTCTCTTCTTTGTAAATATTTGAATAGATTTTTCCTTCTTTTGGGCCTTGTATTTTGGCCATTCTATTAATAGGGTTTTAGCCTTGTATTTCAGGGCATTTTGAGTAGTCTTTGTAGTAGGGATTTTTTTTTGTATTTTCATGTATTTTGTCAAGGAGGTGAGCTTAGTTTTTAGATTGGTGTGTGTAGCTAAGCTCTAGCTTCCCAAGGAAGCTTCTCAAGGAGGTGAGCTTAGTTTTTAGATGGGTGTGTGTAGCTAAGCTCTAGCTTCTCAAGGAAGTTTTCTCAAAGAAGCTTCTCAAGGAAGTTTTCTTAAGAAAGCTTCTCAAGGAAGCTACCTAGTCTATAAATAGAAGCATGTGTAACACTTGTTGTAACTTTGATGAATGAGAGTCTTGTGAGACACAACTCAAAGTTCAACTTCTCTCCCTTTTTCTTCCTTTAATTTCGTGCTCCCCCCTCTCTCTTTCTCTCCCTCTTTCTTTTCCTCCATTGAAGCATCCTCTCCAAGCTTCTTATCCAAGGCTCATCTTGGTGGTGAAGCTCCTTCTTCCATGGCTTATTCCCTAGTGGATGGCGCCTTCTCTCACCTCTTCTCCTTTGTCTTCCCCTGCATCTCCATAGTGGAAAATCACCATTAAAGGACCTCATTGAAGCTTAAAGATCCAGCCTCCATAGAAGCTCCACAAGCAAGCTTCCATCAATATGTCTATGGGGTTAAGGTTCAAATCTTAGAGAAACACATAGAAGAAGCCATTGGGCTGGAATATGTAAGCAACATTTACCATGACAATTTGTCAGTGGAGTTTGACAAAGCACAATTGAACAAAAAGACCCTCATGGGAAGTAACTACAAAGGAAAAGGTCAAAAACCTTTTTTTATAGAGATTTAACTAACAAGGCCATGATCTAGCAACAAGTGCCTTCTTCATAAATTTGGATCAAATGATGCCATTTCTGGACACCATCGCTTTGCATTGTACCATTTAATGGAAGATGTTGCTTTCAATCTGTCACACCTTATATATGTTCATTTGACTAATCACATGAAGGGAGATGGCAATATTCAAAACATTATCTGTTTTGATTTGCTAAATAAGTTGTTATGGAAGCAAGGGAGTATATACACAGTTCATGTCTAGGTGGATGTTAGTCGTCTTATACGACTAACTTTTGTAAAGAAAACATTTTCCAAAACTTGTATAGTTTCCCCAATTTATAGTTATTTTGTAGGGATTTGTAAATAAATCTTGTTTTATTGTTATAGCTGTCTCTAAAATATTTTCCATTTGATTTAATGAAGAAATCTGTTCAATTTCAGGTCAAAAGAGGCTAAAATCTTGAAGTGCTAAAAGGAGTAGTCGCACTAAGCGAACCATTTGGGCTTAGCGTGCATCCACCGCTAAGTGCAGCTTCAGCGTGCTTAGCATGACAAGGGAATATAGAAGAGCACAAGGAACAAGGTTGCGCACTAAGCGCGAGATCAGCTCGCTAAGCGAGACATTTGTCTCTTGCCAGGCTCAGCGCAAGACTGACGCCAAGCCCAAATCCACTTTCTCGCGCTAAGCGCGAGGGTGGCGCTAAGCGCCACGTCATGGATTCAAAGCCTATTTAAAGCCTATCTTATGCAGAATTAGGGCAGAGAGAATTTTTGCAAGCAGTATAGAATTCCAGAGCAAGTACACCATAGTGCTAATTTCAAGATAGAAGCTTTAGAGGCAGCAAGAGGAACAACTTTGCAGAGAAGCCTAAGGTTCTTCAATTAGAGAGAGATTAGTGAGTTGTAGAGTGATTGTGAGGTGCTGAGAAGAGGAGGAGGGATCCCCCTTCTTGTGTAAGGAACAATTATTTTGTACTCTCGATCTCATTTGTGTTAGGGTTTTTCTGTAACGGCTGGCTAAACACCCTTGTTGGGGATTTCTAAGGAACAACTGATGTAATTACTTTAATATCTAATTAATTGTGTTTTATGTGTTGAATGCTTCTTTCAATGCTTAATTTCTGCATGCTCTTGGTCTGATCACCCATTTGTGTGTACAATTAGGTGACTTTAGCATTAAGAAATGTATTGTTGCCTTAGAACTTGATAGAAACAGGACTGAATAACCACATTACCAGGGATGGATTGTTGGGGTTTTGGTTTTCTGAATATGCTATTACGATAATGCTGTTTAAGTTAAGCCTAGTCTTACAAGAGGGATCTGCGAACAAAGCTTAGGTTAAATTAGTCTAAACTTACGAGGGATTGAGGTTTAGTATTTTAGGCTACAACATAGAACACATAAGTATGATTGATTAGAGAAATATCTTCATATGCATCAGCTTGTTTGTTAGAAAGACCCAGCGCTTTTTACCTATTGCTGTCAACTTTTACTTACTTGCATTAACTGTTTTTACCATAGAAGTAGTTTATTTCTGTTTTTAACCATCGATTGTCAATGTTGTTCCAACAATGCGTTACTTTTGAATAAAACTCTATCTAATAAGCAAGTTCCCTGAGTTCGATACTCGGATCACTCCGTTTTATTTTTAAATACTTGACGACATGGTGCGCTTTCCGATGTTTCATTTCCCTTGAATATATTTGTTGAAAATTGGAGAAAAAGGAACCATACGGGAAAATGAACAGTGGACGCTTGAATAAAGAGAAGGAACCATTAACAAAGGAGGTGGCATAGCAGTCATACAACAAAGATTTTGAATGAACAACATCAAAACTATGTCAATTCAAATTGAAGCAACCCTTGATGTTAAGGAATAGATAGTGGACAAAAGTGAATGAAATGTTACCCGAAAGAAATGTCCAAAGTTTGCAAATCTACCCACTGACTTCATGGGAATATCTAAACTTGACAACAAAATAAAGGGTATCCTGTTAGGAAAAGACAACAAGATGGTAACACGTAAAGGTGCCCAACTAGAAGTAATTGATGAAGATGGTGAAGACACTAAGGCTGCAAATCTTATTCACAAAGAGCAAAGAGCAAAGAACAAAGAAAATGAATGATCCCAAAGTTGGAGCATCCAACCCTACACCATAAAAGAAACCCAAACTAGACAAGAGTCCATCAATACAAGGGGAGAAACAAGGATAAAAGATCTATGGTGTTCATTTACATGGTACTAAGTTTGAATCCATCAGTTTTAGCATTGATTTTGATGACTCAAACTCAAATACCAATGATAATGATATTCACAAGCCAATCATTCTTATATATGGCAAGAGATTAAGGAGTGAAGTAAAAGAAACCTTGTTAAAGCACCAACAATCAAGAAGCAAAAATCATTTACCTTTGATGCACCAATTCCCAAGTGTTCAAGGGTGAAACACACTGCTCAAAAAACTAGAAAAGCATCCTAAAAAGCTTCAATGAATGAGGAACTAATTGAAGAGGTCATTGGACCAAAGAGAAAGACAATTAGAAAGCTTCCAATGCTTTCTGAAGATCTTAACAATGACTAGACATTACGACTTCCACCCTCTAAACCTGTAAGTTACTAATCAATCCAACCTCAGCCTTCCTCTTCTACTCGTCCTTC
The DNA here is from genome assembly GCF_000004515.6 of Glycine max. NCBI lineage: Eukaryota > Viridiplantae > Streptophyta > Magnoliopsida > Fabales > Fabaceae > Glycine > Glycine max. The sequence goes on along the minus strand of NC_038248.2, from coordinate 28,912,774 downwards.
CAACCTTGACTAACCACCATCACCTATACTAGTAGAAAACCAAACACAAGACCAACCCTCCACTATGTTGGGAAAGATTTGAGAAATTCTATTCAAATTAGGGATGTTCAGATGATAAAAGGAGAAGAAATATCACATAATTTGTTAAGTTTATTACAAATAATAGAGTTTACAATGAAGGGGTTTAAAGCACTCTCAAGTTCTAAGAACCCAGAATAATCACCCTTATAAAGGAGATAATATCTAACTGTCTAACCAAAAACAGTTACAACAAAAAATAGAAAATAATTATAGTTACAACATGGCCTATGTTAATGAACCACCAAATTGGACACCCCTTCTACGTGACTAGATGCTCCACTAGATTACAAAAGATTGGACGACTAATACAAAACTCAAAAGTACTGGACCATACGAACAATGTTGTTGTCCGCCTTATCTCTATCGTCCAACAATCTCCACCTTGGTTCAATAACATTTCTGAATTACAAGTAACTTAATTCATTTCCAGCAATCTACGTTAAGTAGATCCAAACAATGCATAAACTTACTTCTTTATATAAACTATTTGGACTTCGTCCCTCTTCTTAGTACAGATGAAGTGGTATCCGATGTCAATGTGCTTAGTCCTTTCATGATAGACTTGATCCTTGGCTAAACAGATTGCACTCAGAATATTGTAGAAAATGATAGTCTTTTCCTATGGAAACCCAAGATAGATTGCTAATTAGATCCTTCAGCCAAATCCCTTCCTTTGCTACTTCTGTTAGAGCCATGTATTATGCCTCTGTAGTGGATAAAGCCACTATGGGCTAAAGTGTTGTCTTTCAATTGACAAGAGAGTTGTCAATTATGAATGCATATTCAGTCACAAATCTCCTTACATCCAAATCTATAGCATAGTAAGAATCTGAGGAACGAGTGAGAGCACAAGACATGTCTCTATGGTAGACAAGTCCAATATCAGTTGTACCCTTAAGGTACCTCAATATATGTTTCACCGCTTGTCAATGTTCCTTCCTAGGTTACCCATATACTTACTCACAACACTGACTACTTGTTCTAGGTCCAGTTTGGTGCATACCATAACATACATGAGACTTCCTACAACACTTGCATAAGGAACACAAGACATGTATTCCTTCTTTGATTCTGATTGAGTAGTTTTGCAACCTAACATCATGACGAGATGGCGGAAGAAAATAAAAGAAGGTTTTTTTTTCTAAGAAGAAAACAAGAGGGAGTCGCCACCAACATTTATTTAAGGGAAACGTTAGAAAAACAAAAAAAAAAAGGTCTGCGAATTAGAAAAGAAGGGGTTCGAGAGTTGTTTACACATAGGGAAGGTGCTAGAACCCCATGCGCCCGTTACAAAGAACGACAACCTTTAATCGAGTGTGCAATAAAAATAATTGACAAGGGTGTTGCCCTTGCTCCTATGTATCCCCAGGTGCAATGAGGAAATCAGACCTACATAGTTCTTTAGGCAAAAAAAGTTTGTGTGTTGAATTGATTTTTTTATTTGGTTTTGTTTATTGGTTGGATATCCTTCATGTCCACCTATTATGAATATAATGAATATCTATGTGTGCGCGAGGCATGTCCAAGACCTAGCATGGCAATCCCCGGCAACAGCACTAGAAACTCATTAGACTTTTGGCAACCGTACCAATTTTCGTTGTAGGTTTCACATTTATAAAAGAGTTCGTCTCCACAGGGACTCGAGTTTTACTTAATTTATTCGGATAAAGGTTATCAGTTCAATACTTATGTACAAATTTAATCGAATGTCATTGATTTTGGTTTGATTAACTAAAGACAACTTAAAGTAAAAGAATAGAAAAAATAACGGAATCTCGGGAAAACGAAAATACGGAAATAACAAAAATACAAAAATAACGGAATTTAGTGCGTTGGAAATACGTAAATTATGGAAATGACTTAAATTAATTCAAGAAAACATAGGATTGGATTTCATCACACTTGGAACCTAAGAATATTCACTAAATATCGATCCCTCGTGTATACAGTAAATACCCAACATTACAATTATATTCTCATGCTTTTTGCAATCAAAACGTTATGTTCTATTCCTAGCAACGTAAGTAAAGAGTAAAATCATTTGGTTCAAATTCTAATATTACTTTTCAGTCTCACTTAAAATCCAATTTCATGACACTAGTGATCAAATATAATCAAGCATTATGAGTAGAATGAAATTACCAATAATATATATATATATATAATATCAAAAGAGACACATAAGGGTACAAGGCTTACATCTAATCCTTAAGAAAAAGACTAATCGATCATTGCGCAGAGCACAACACTAATAAGAGAAATGACGAAGGAAGTGATTCACAGTCACAACTCTACAGCCTCGGCTCCACTTTTCCTCTTCTACTTCTTCTTCTACATTTTCTCTTTGTTTTTTAGGTTGTTTAACCTTTCTTCTCTTCAACCATGCATGGATTTTATAGAAAACAACCATTGAGTGCAAGGAAATTCTCCCAGGCGAGCTGCAACTTGCCTAAGCGAGTTGCTTGCTTAATGGTGCAGGTATCTACTCGCCCAAGCGAGTTGCTTGCTTAGGGCTGAAGTTACATCTTAGCCCAGCGAGCTGGATGCTAGCCTAGGCGAATTTAGGGTCAGAAATCTTCATGAAAAGACCATTTTCCCCTTCCTTGTGGCTTTGTTTCTGGATCTAACAAATAACCATCAAAACCCTGAGTGACCCTTTGGCCTTGAGCTGTAACCGGTGTCAAATGCCGTAATTCGATTGGTTCCCTTTTTCCTTCTCCGTAACTTACTCTGTTCTTAATTTACTGCATTCCTTTTTTTTTTCTATCTCTCTCTCTCTCTCTCTCTCTCTCTCTCTCTCTCTCTCTCTCTATATATATATATATATATATATATATATATATATATATATATATATATATATATATATATATATATATACACATATAGTCTTTTTTTTCTTTTTTACCGCTGGCAATGGTAAAAGCATTATACCCGAATGAAATTTAGGGTCCAACAAATAGTATTAAGTTCAGATAGGCGAATGAATGTTGTCAAATGGGTACATACTGGTTTTGAGGATGCCATCCCAAAATGATTCACCACTTTATGAATGTATTCCTTCTGACACAAAAATATCTTCTTCTAGAGTCGATCCCTCTTGATCTCCTTGCCCATAATCTTTTTAGTAACTCCTATGTCCTTCATCTCAAATTTACCACTAAGTAGTGACTTTAGCTTCTAAATTGGCAACAAATTTTGAGATTCTATGAGTATGTCATCCACATAGAGTAGTAGATAGATGTGGGAACCATCCTCTACCTTGCTATGATAAACACATAAGTCATAAGGACTTCTAATGTACCCATGAAGGACAATGAACTCATCAAATCTCTTGTACCACTTCCTTGAAGATTATTGCAGCCTATAAAAAGGCCTCTTCAATTTACAAACATAATTTTTCTTTCCTTCCACCTCAAAACCTTCAAGTTGTTGCATCATAATATCTTCCTCCAATCTTCCATAGAGAAAGGCAGTTTTGACATCGAGTTGTTCTAACTCCATGTCCAGAATTGCCACTAGGGCTAGCAAAACACGTATGAAGGTTTGTCAAACTACTAGAGAGAATATTTTGTTGTAGTCCACTCTTTCCTTCTGACTATAGCCTTAGTTACCTGACATGGTTTATAACAGAACACTTCTTCAATGGACGATCCAAACCTTTTCTTAAAGATACGCTTGCACCCCCTACTTGTCTTCCTTTAGGTAGCTCAACTAAATCCCAAGTTTGGTTCTTGTAAAGGGATTCCATCTCTTCATTCATGGCTATTATCTACTCCTCAGCTTCAGAATAGGAAATTATTTCTTGATAAGTGGTTGGTTTGAATAAATCGATGTCTTCTACTATCTGTAGTGCATAAGACACTATATCAAAGCCATATCTTTCAAGAGCTTTGATTTTCCTTTTTGACTTTCTGGGTGCTATGGTTTTAGGTTGCTTTGGATGGTTTCGACTCATCTAGTCAATCTCTTCAACTGGTGCTAAATTTTGATGTTGAGGGTGCATTTGAAGATTTTGATTAGTCTCATTTTGATGTAAGCTCCATGGAGCTTGTAGGCCTAGGATCCTCTTCATCAATGGATTTCTTTGCTTCTTGGAAGATGAATCGCAGCGGAATGGAGAAGCAAGGGAGAGAGGAGATGCCACTTCAAGGAGAAGATGAGTCTAGAAGAAGCTCACCACCATAGGAGGACATGGATAAGAGCTTGGAGGAAGAAGGAGATGAATGGAGGGAGAGGGAGAGAAAAGCACGAAATTTTGTGCTCTAAGAGAGCTCTGAAATCTGAATTTTAATTTTCAAATGACCAAAGTTGAAAAAAATGCACACACAAGGCCTCTATTTATAGCCTAAGTGTCACACAAAATTGGAGGGAAATTTGAATTTCTATTCAAATTTCACTTGAATTTGAAATTGAATTTGTGGAGCCAAAATTTCACTAATTATGATTAGTGAGTTTTAGCTATGGTTTAGCCCACTAATTCAAGATCAAGTCCAAGATTCTCCACTAAGTATGCTTAGGTGGCATGAGGCATGTAAAACATGAAGAACATGCACAAAGTGTGACTATATGATGTGGCAATGGGGTGTAGCAAGCAAATGCTCACCTCCCCCTCTAACATTTAATTGGATTGGGCTTCTCCCAATTCAATTAAATTTATTTTCCAACACACACATCAAATATTCATTTAATGCATGCGAAATTACAAAACTACCCCTAATACAAAAACTAGTCTAGGTGCCCTAAAATACAAGGGCTGAAAAATCCTGCATTTCTAGGGTACCTTACCTACATTATGGAGCCCTAAATACAAGGCCCAAAAATAATGAAACTTTAATCTAATATGTACAAAGATAAGTGGGCTCATAATAAGCCCATGGGCCCGAAATCTGCCCTAAGGCTTATGAGAACCCTAGGGCCTTCTCTTGCATCTCTAGAACAATCTACTTGAAGTCTTCTATCCAATGCCCTTGTGGGGTATAATTGCATCATTCCCTCCCCCTTGAAAAGGATTTGACCTCAAATCCCGAGGTTTTTGAAACTCTGGGCTTTTTTCCTCAACACCTGTAAAAAGAACAAAAACATATATATTAGTGGTGTTTGGTATGTTGAAGTAAGGTAAGGTCTAAAAACCCATTTCCTGGGCATCTTCCCATGAAGGAACATGGTTCCTCACCAACTCAATGAGTAGTGCTACAAGTATAGAAAAATATGGGACAAACCTTTTGTAAAAGTTTGTTAAGTTATGGAAGCCCCAAATTTTCCTTATACTTGGTGGAGTGGGCCACTCAGGAATGACCTTTATTCTCTTAATGTTCATGGGAACCCCTTGATCACTATTTAAAAAATTAAGAAAAGTAATGCAATAAAACATACCTTTTTCTGTATTTTCATGTTGATTATTCCTACCAAAAAGTTTGACAAACCTAAGGTGTCCCATATGAGTACCTAAGTTTGTATTGAAACTAAAAATAAGAACTAACCTACCTAATGAGTCCCTATGTACACAAATCATGAAGATGTTGGGTGCACGAGTGATTTTACAAAAGAGTGTTGCACCACTCAAAAAATTCATCATACCACCTATTTTAGGAATTTGGTGCCTAATAATACATATATTGGGCACCAACAAAGCACAAGGATTTAAGCTCTTGTGAACCAAACCCTCATCCAACAACTCCTTTACTTGAGGAATAAACTCAAGCCCAAGAGGTGTGGCAATGCTAACAGGTGTCTTTTTACAAAGGAGAAAATGTGGAGGTTGTCTAAGAGGGGAAATTTCTTTAATAGTTGTCTTTATTTCAAAATGCCTTTCCTTCTTAGCTAACCTCTTGGAGGAGACACTTACCTCCTTACACTCCTCCTTAACCATTAAAGGTTGTCCTTCTTCTTGGGGATAGATTTCTTCACTAGATTCTTCCCCTTTTGCTTCTTCACTTTCACTAGAGGAAGGTGAAGTAGTAGCCTCATTTTGGCTACTATAAATGTCTTGGCTCCTCATAATCATGGTTTTCTTGGTGGGGCATTGATAAGTAATGTGTCTTCTTCCAAGACATTTAAAGCACTTTATAGAGTTAGTCTTTTCTTGCATACTAGTCTTAGGGGGTTGTTTTTCTATTGTCTTCCCCTTATCATCATTGGGCTTAAAAGGTGCTGCCCCTAAGATGCCTAGACCTTGGTCTTTCTTTGGATAAGAATGAGATCTATAAGATTTTAAAGTAGACTTTCTTTTAAGTTTTTGCTTTATCCTTATTTCCCAATCTAAGTAAGCCTCTACGTTGTCCTTCCCATGGAAGTATGGGAGGTTAATGTTAGCTTCTTGAGGCTTTCTTTCATTTTCTCTCCTATGGGAGTGAGGTCTAAGATGTGACTTATGCCTTCCTTCATAATAGTCACGAAGTTTTTCACTTAGGTTCTTGCAAGAGTTATGACTACTATAGGAGGCATGCTTTTCTCTTTTCATTTCTGTCATTATTTTTCTTCTTTCTTCCTCTCTTATTTTCTCTCTTTCATCTTGACTTATTTCTTCCACTCTTTTTTTTACCTTCTTCTTTTCTCTCATGTTTTTTCTTTCCACAACTTAAGGAATCTCAACTCATCTAATATCTTATACAAGGGGTCCTTAGGAGTAGAACCCTCACCATTAACACTAGATGAAGAATGAAGACTCGTATTGGTTCTTAAGTTATGGTTCTTTCTTGTTGGGGGTTTGAAAACAAAAGGTAAAAAAAACTATGGTTGAAACCAGCCAAAATAAACACTAAAAGAGGTGTGAAAGATAAGGTAAAAACTAATTGGTAAAAGACAAGCTATCTAGGCGGTTTGACAATAGAGGGTAAAGGAAATAAGCTATGAAAGTAAGCAAGAAATTAAAGTGCAAGAAATGTAAACTAGGCGGATCCTAAGAGTGTTTGGATGACCTCATTTAAGGTTTCCAACAAAATACTCACTATCCTAAGGGAAAATTGCCTAAAATTATTACACACAAATGGGAGTAGGGTGACCTATTGGAGGCTCCCAAATTACTTCCAATGAAAAGCCTTTTTGTTACAAAATTTGAAAACAAAGCAAATTGCAAATTACAAAAAAAAGTCCTCAATTGTGGTGGCTATTCTCTCTTTGGTGTTTCACTCAATTTGGAGTGCTTCTTAGTCCAATAGCTCTTAAGGTGCTTGGCCCCTTGCTTCTTGACTCTAATTCTTCAGGGTATGGCACCAATCCTCCTTTCCAATTCCCTATATGGCAACTCACAAGCAAGGAAACAAAAAGACAAGCAATAACCAAAGACAAAAAAAATGAAATGAAAGATAAACCAATAGAGTTTTAATAAGAAAAATTTTCAAGGATTATTCAACAATTAAAGCAATGAAAAGCACACAAAAGCAAGCTAGGACTCAAAGAGAAACCTAGAATGGCTCTAGAATAGAGTAGAAAAACTAAAAACAAAATACTCAAGAAACCTCTAGTTTTGGCACTTTTTTCACAATAATTTTAATTGAAATTTCATAACTAGGATTGGTATAAAATAGGCACCAATTATAAAACAAATTTTGAGCCAAAACAACAAGCACACTTCCCTTTCATTTTTTTTCCTGGACACTGATTTTTTAGCCAACATTTTGTGATTTTTATTATTTTTTACTTTAATCTAAATTGCTTGGTTCTTTTTTCATAATTTTGTTCCAGATGTCTAGAAAATTCAGTAAAAATTTCAGATCAATAAACGTAGTGACCAATTCCTAGTAATTTATACAAGTTTGTATGTTCAAGTTGCCAGCACCAGCGATTTCAACCTAGAAATCCAGAGTAATGTTTATGTTGCTTAAGGCTTGGATAGTTACAATTTGTGTTTGCTTATGCTCAATTATCTTGAATAACACAATTGAAGAGAGCTTAAGACTTATTTTAATTCACAAATCCAGCCACAACGCAGCACCACAACTCAACTTCATCATAGGCATCATGTAGGAAACTTAGAAAACAAAAAAAAAAAGAGTTCAACAACAAGACTACTTATAGGAATTGATTTAGAACATGTTATGAACTAAATAACATGCATGAATTAGACTCAAAATTAAAAAGATAGGCTAAGAATGACAAAAATACATGAACAAATGTATCTAGAATTCAATAAAAAAAATAAAAATTCTACACAAACTTAGAACATAATGTGACAATTACTATGACTAAACATGACTCTAAGACAACATGGATTAAGTGATTTACACTTAGATTTTTTGTATTTTTTTTTCTAATCAATATTTTTGAAGAAAATTTAGATCTAAGTTTCAGCACAAGAATATTATGAATGAAAAATGATAGAACCTAAAATCAACACAAAAACATGATTCAAGAGTAGATCTACAAAATTTGAACCATAGAAATGCAAGAAGTGTAGATCTAAGATTTAATCGGTTTATTTTTTTTTAATCTACTCTAAACAGCACCAAACCACAAGACAGTGGAGGATATACATGGAGAATAAGATGAAGAACAAGGAATTAAAGAGAATTCACCGAACAAAAAGATAGAGGAAGCAAAAGAACAACACCTAGATGAAGATGCTCTTGATACCTCATGATGTAGCTCTATGTAGAGCTTGTAGGCCTTGGATCTTCTTCATCAATGGAGTCCTTTGCTTCTTGAAGTTTGATGGGAGCGGAATGCAGAAGTAGGAATATGATTGGAGATGCCACTTCAAGAAGAAGATGAGTCTAGAAGAAGCTCACCACTATAGGAGGCCATGGATAAGAGTTTGGAGGAAGAAGGAGATGAATGAAGGGAGAGGAAGAGAAAAGCATGAAATTTTGTGCTCTAAGAGAGCTCTGAAATCTGAAGTTTAATTTTCAAATGACCAAAGTTGAAAAAAAATGCACACACAAGGCCTCTATTTATAGCCTAAGTGTCACACAAAATTGGAGGGAAATTTGAATTTCTATTCAAATTTCACTTGAATTTGAAATTGAATTTGTGGAGCCAAAATTTCACTAATTATGATTAGTGAGTTTTAGCTATGGTTTAGCCCACTAATTCAAGATCCAGTCCAAGATTCTGCACTAAGTATGCTTAGGTGGCATGAGGCATGTAAAACATGAAGAACATGTACAAACTGTGACTATATGGTGTGGCAATGGGGTGTAGCAAGCAAATGCTCACCTCCCCTTTTAAAATTTAATTGGATTGGGCTTCTCCCAATTCAATTAAATTTATTTTTCAACACACACATCAAATATTCACTTAGTGCATGTGAAATTACAAAACTATCCCTAATACAAAAACTAGTCTAGGTGCCCTAAAATACAAGGGCTGAAAAATCCTATATTTCTAGGGTACCCTACCTACATTATCGAGCCCTAAATACAAGGCCCAAAAATAATGAAATCCTAATCTAATATGTACAAAGATAAGTGGGCTCATACTTAGCCCATGGGCCCAAAATCTACCCTAAGGCTCATGAGAACCTTAGGGTCTTCTCTTGCATCTCTGGCCGAATCTTCTTGAAGTCTTCTATCCAATGCCCGGGGGGGGGGGGGTAGGATTGCATCATTCCCTCCCCCTTGAAAAGCATTTGACCTCAAACCCATAGTTACTTGAAACTCAGGGATTCTTTCCTCAACAACTGTAAAAAGAATTAAAAACATATGTATTAGTGATGTTGGGTATGTTAGAGTATGGTAAGGACTGAAAACCCCTTTCCTGACCATCTTGCCATGAGAGAACATAGTTCCTCACCAACTCAATGAGTGGTGCTACAAGTATAGAAAAATATAGGACAAACCTTTTGTAAAAGTTAGTTAAGTCATTGAACTCCCAAATTTCCCTTATACATGGTGGAGTAGGCCACTCAGGAATGACCTTTATTCTCTTAGGGTCCATGGGAACCCCTTGATCACTATTTAAAAAGTCAAGGAAAGTAATGGAATAAAACATACCTTTTTCTTTATTTTCATGTTGATTATTCCTACAAAAAATTATGACAAACCTAAGGTGTCTCATATGAGCACCTAAGTTTGTATTGAAACAAAAAATAAGAACAAACCTACCTAATGAGTCCCTATGTACACAAATTATGAAGATGTTGGGTGCATGAGTGATTTTACAAAAGAGGGTTGCACCACTCAACACATTCATCATACCACCTATCATAGGGATTTGGTGTCTCATAATACTTATTTTGGGCACCAACAAAGCACAAGGATTTAAGCTCTTACGAACCAAACCCTCATCCAACAACTCCTTTACTTGAGGAATAGCCTCAAGCTCAAGAGGTATGGTAGTGCTAATGGATGTTTCCTTTGATAGGAAAAGGTAGAAAGATTGTTTAAGAAGGAGTGCTCTTTTGATATCACATTTTGTTGCAAAATGATTTTCCTTCTTAACAATCTTCTTGGAGGAATCCTTTTCCTTGTTTTCCTTCCCCTTGGCCTTTGAAGACAAGGCCTTACTATCCTTCTTTTTCTTTTGATTTTCTAGTTTTTCTTCCTCATCTCTCTTATCTTTCATAGCTAGTTGATCCTTGGCTACCTGTGAAGGTGTTTGAGGATGCAACACAAATTTAGTGCCAAGATGGGTGAGGGTAATCTCATTAGTTAGGCCATTGTAAATGATCTTCCTATCAAATTGCCATGGCCTTCCTAAAAGAATATGTCCTGCCTCCATGGGAACTATATCACAATTAACTTCATCCTTATATGTCCCAATGGAGAAAGGTACCTTCACTTGTTAGTTAACTATCATTTCCCCTTGCTCATTGAGCCATTGAAGTTTATAAGGTTTTGGGTGGGGAATGATAGTGAGGTTCAACTTGGAAACTAATCTTGTGCTACAACAATTGCAACAAGATCCACTATCCACAATGAGAGAACAGGTTTTATCTAAAATTTTGCATCTTGTATGAAAGATGTTCTCTCTTTGGGATTGAGATAGATCACAAGACTGACCTCCAAGGAGCCTTCTAACCATTAAGAGGTCACCTTCTTCATGGGGGTAGACTTCCTCACTAGACTCTTCACCCCTTACTTCATCTTCACTTTCACTAGAGGAAGGGCAAGAAGAAGTCTCATCTTGGCTATTATAAATGTTGCTAGTCCTTTCTTGGGAACTAGTCTTAGGGGTGTATTTCTCTATGGTCTTACCCTTATCTTCCTTGGGTTTTGAAAGTGCAGCCCCCAAAATTCCATGGGCTTGGTCCTTCCTTGGATAAGAGTGAGAGCCATAAGATTTTGAAGAAGGCTTTCTTTTAAGTTGTTGCTCCACTCTTATACAAAGTTGGACTAGCTCATCTAGGTCCTTATTTGGAAGGAGTTCAATCTTGTCCCTCACTTCCATATTAAGCCCACTAAGGAACCTAGCTATGCTTGTTCTTTCCTCCTCCCTAAGTCCAGCTCTTAAAAAGAGTAGTTCCATTTGTTGTCTATATTCTTCAACACTCATACTCCCTTGTCTAAGCCTTGGGAGCTTGTCCATAAGCTCCCTTTCATAGTAGGAGGGAATGTGCCTCTTCCTAAGGGCACTCTTAAGATCATTCCAATACTCTACTGGAGGATCCCCGTGAATCCTTCATTCCCTAACAAGCGAAGTCTACCAATAGAGAGCATACCCTTGAAATCTAAGGGTAGCCAATGGAACTTTTCTCTCTTTGCTAATATGATGGTAAGCAAAGAGTTGTTCAACCTTCATTTCCCAATCTAAGTAGGCCTCAAAATTATCTTTTCCATGGAAATATGGGAGGCTAATGTTAACCTCTTGAGGCCTTCTATCCTTTTCTCTTCTTTGGGAGTGATGTTTAGTATGTGAACTATGACACCCTCTATAATAGTCGCTAAGTTCTTCACTTAAACTCTTGCAAGAGTCATGACTACTATAGGAGACATGTTTTTCTCTTTTCATTTCTTTCATTATTTTTCTTCTTTCTTCCTCTCTTTCATCTTGACTTATTTCTTCCACTCTTTTTTTACCTTTTTCTTTTCTCTCTTGTTTTTCTTTCCTCAACATAAGGGATCTCAACTCATCTAATATCTTATACAAGGGGTCCTTAAGTGTAGAACCCTCACCATTAACATTAAATGAAGAATGAAGACTCGTGTTGGTTCCTAAGTTGTGGTTTTTTTTTGTTGGGGGTTTGAAAACAAAAGGTAAAAGAAACTATGGTTGAAACTAGCCAAAATAAACACTAAAAGAGGTGTGAAAGATAAGGCAAAAACTAATTGGTAAAAGGCAAGCTATCTAGGCGGTTTGACAATGGAGGGTAAAGGAAATAAGCTATGAAAGTAAGCAAGAAATTAAAGTGCAAGAAATGCAAACTAAACAGATCCTAAGAGTGTTTGGATGACCTCATTTAAGGTTCCCAACAAAACACTCACTATCCTAAAATTATTACACACAAATGGAAGTAGGGTGACCTATTGGAGGCTCCCAACTTACTTCCAATGAAAAGCCTTTTTGTTACAAAATTTGAAAGCAAAGCAAATGGCCAATTACAAAATCACAAAAAAAAAATAGTCCTCAATTGTGGTGGCTATTCTCTCTTTGGTGTTTCACTCAATTTGGAGTGCTTATTAGTCCAATAGCTCTTAAGGTTGTTGGGCCCTTGCTTCTTGACTCAAATTCTTCAAGGTATGGCATCAATCCTCCTTTCCAATTCCCTATATGGCAACTCACAAGCAAGGAAACAAAGAGACAAGCAATAACCAAAGACAAAAAAAAAAATGAAATGAAAGCTAAACCAATAGAGTTTTAACAAGACAAATTTTCAAGGATTATTCAACAATTAAAGCAATGAAAAGAACACAAAAGCAAGCTAGGACTCAAAGAGAAACCTAGAATGGCTTTAGAGTAGAGTAAAAAAACTATAAAAAAAAGGACTCAAGAAACCTCTAGTTTTGGCACTTGTTTTCACAATAATTTTCAATTGAAATTTCAGAACTAGGATTGGTATAAAATAGACACCAATTATAGAACAAATTTTGAGCCAAAACAACAAGCACACTTCCCTTTCACTTTTTTTCCTGGACACTGATTTTTTAGCCAACTTGTGTGATTATTGTTATTTTTTCCTTTAATCCAAAATTGCTTGGTTCTTTTTCCATAATTTTGGTCCAGATGTCTAGAAAATTCAGTAAAACGTTCAGCTCAAAACACGTAGTGACCAATTCCCAATAATTTATACAAGTTCGTATGTTCAAGCTGCCAGCACCAGCAATTTCAACCTTGAAATCAAGAGTAGTGTTTATGCTGCTTAAGGCTTGGATAGTTACAATTTGTGTTTGCTTATGCTCAACTGTCAAGAAGAACACAATTTAAGAGAGCTTAAGACTTATTTTGATTCACAAATCCAGCCACAATGCAGCACCACAACTCAACTTCATCATAGGCATCATGTAGGAAACTTAGAAAACAAAAAAAGTTCAACAACAAAGCTACTTCTTGGAATTGATTTAGAACATGTTATGAACAAAATAACATGCATGAATTAGACTCAAAATTCAAAAGATAGGCTAAGAATGAAAAGAATACATGAACAAATGTATCTAGAATTCAATAAACAAAATAAAAATTCAACACAAACTTAGAACATAATGTGACAATTACTATGACTAAACATGACTCTAAGACAACATGGATTAAGTGATTTACACTTAGATTTTTGTGTTTTTTTTTTCTAATCAATATTTTGGAAGAAAATTTGTATCTAAAGGTTCAGCACAAGAATATTGTGAATGAAAAATGATATAACCTAAAATCAACACAAAAACATGATTCAAGAGTAGATCTATAAAATTTGAACCATAGAAATGCAAGAACAAGTGTAGATCTAAGATTTAATCGGGTTTTTTTTTAATCACCTCTAAACAGCACCAAACCACAAGACAATGGAGGATATAGATGGAGAATAAGATGAAGAACGAGGAATTAAAGAGAATTCACCAAACAGAAAGATAGAGGAAGCTAAAGAATATCACCTAGAGGAAGATGCTCCTGATACCTCATGATGTAAGCTCCATTGGAGCTTATAGGCCTAGGATCTTCTTCATCAATGGATTCCTTTGCTTCTTGGAAGATGAATGGCAGCAGAATGGAGAAGGAAGAGAGAGAGGAGATGCCACTTCAAGGAAAAGATGAGTCTAGAAGCAGCTCACCACCATAGGAGGCCATGGATAAGAGCTTTGAGGAAGAAGGAGATGAATGAAGGGAGAGGGAGAGAAGAGCACGAAATTTTGTGCTCTAAGAGAGCTCTGAAATCTGAAGTTTAATTTTCAAATGATCAAAGTTTTAAAAAATGCACACCCATGACCTCTATTTATAGCCTAAGTTTCACACAAAATTGGAGGGAAATTTGAATTTCAATTCAAATTTCACTTGAATTTGTGGAGCCAAAATTTCACTAATTATGATTAGTGAATTTCAGTTATGGTTCAGCCCACCAATCCAAGATCAATTCCAAGATTCTCCACTAAGTGTGCTTAGGTGTCATGAGGCATGTAAAGCATGAAGGACATGCACAAAGTGTGACTATATGATGTGGCAATGGGGTGTAGTAAGCAAATGCTCTCCTTCACCTCTAAAATTTAATTGGATTGGGCTTCTTCCAATTCAATTAAATTTATTCCCAACACACACATCAAATATTCACCGAGTGCATGTGAAATTATGAAACTACCCCTAATACAAAAACTAGTTTAGGGGCTCTAAAATACAAGGGCTGAAAAATCCTATATTTCTCTGGTACCCTACCTACATTATGGAGCCCTAAATACAAGGCCCCAAATTAATGAAATCCTAATCTAATATGTACAAAGATAAGTGGGCTCATACTTAGCCCATGGGCCCAAAATCTACCCCAAGGCTCATGAGAACCTTAGGGCCTTCTCTTGCATCTCTGGCCGAATCTTCTTGGAGTCTTCTATCCAATGCCCTTGGGGGGTAGGATTGCATCAAGACTCGTCATCCTTTGACTCCATCTCCATAGCCCATAAAGAATCTCTTTTTGACTTTAGACTCAGCTTACCTTCACTTGCATGATAGTATGCCAAAATCCAAACACCTTCAACATTGAGTATTTAGCTGGTTTGTTAGACCATACCTCAATAGAGCTCTTGAAGTCTATGGTAGTGGATATGGTGAGAGATTCACAAGATAACATGTTGTGCTGACTACCTCAGCCTAAAAACTCCTATTTAAACCTAAATTGGATAGCATGCATATGACCCTTTCCAACAAGGTCCTATTTATTCTTTCAGCAACTTCGTTTTGATGTGGAGTATAACGTATAGTATGGCGTCTTGCTATGCCTTCATCTCTACATAATTCATTCAATTCAATAGAACAAAATTCTAAGTCATTATCAGTCCTAAGACACTTTATTGTCTTTCATGTCGATTCTTCATAAGAATCGTCAAATGCTTGAAAATTTTGAAAGCTTCAAATTTCTGCTTCATCATTAATACCTATGTCATCTTGGAGTAATCATCGATGATGGAGAGAAAACACCTTTCCCCTCCTAGTGATGGAACTCTTGAAAGCCCTCAGTAGTCAAAATGGATGTGTAGTCCAACATGGCCTTTGTTGTGTGCACAGCCTTTGGCAATTTTGTTCGATGCTGCTTCCCGTAGATGCAGTGCTCACAAAATTAAAAAGGTCCCACCTTGTGATTTCCAAGTAAGCCTCGCTTGCTGAAAATATCCAAACCTTTTTTCACTCATATGGCCTAGACACAGGTGCCATAGAGAATTATCAAACGAGCCATTAGACGCATGACTTCCAAATTGTGAAACAGCAGACATAGAGCCTATCATAGTAGACCCTTGAAGGGTGAACAAATTTCCTTGCTTGGTTCCCTATATTACCATAGACTTCCCTTTCCTTCTTATATGCATAACTCCACCTTCAACCGAACAAGAAAACCCATTTGGATCGATGGCACCCACAGATAGAAATTTTTCTTAAGCTCTGGAATGTGACGAACTTTAGTTAAGGTTCTAACAACACCATAATGCATTCTGATTTGCATAGAACCTATACCAAGTGACTTACAAGGAGCATCGTTACCCATGAGGATGTTACCACAAAACTTTTTCTTATATGTCACAAACCAATGTCTGTGCAGACACATATGATAAGAACAACCCGAGTCTAATTCCCATTGTTCAAAATGTTATTGTAGTTGTTCGCCAACAACCAGAACCAAATCACTTTCCAACAAAGAGTCATTCTGAACAAGAGTAGCAAAAGAATCTTTCTTTGCTTTCTCTAGACAGTTTCGCTTCCAATGACCTGGTTCTTTGTAGTAATTGCAGATGTCCTTAGGATCAACTGTGCTCTTCTTGCTTCCTTTGCCTTTCTTCTTCTACCCTGTAACGAAATCAATCACCGTTAATCTAGATGTAGAAGCTTCATCACCATTCCCAAACTCCTTAAGCTAAAACTCTCTAGAATAGAGACTGGACTTGACTTCTTCGAGGTTAATGTATTCCTTGCCTACACTAAGAGAACTCACAAATTCTCATAGGAGGGAAGGAGAAAGGCTAACAAAATCATTGCCAAATCTTCATTTTCTATCTTAAAATCAATGTCGCGTAGCTCCACCAGAACTAAGTTTAGCTCATTAAGATGTTCCTTTAGTCACATACCTTCCCTTATTCGGAGACCAAATAAATGACATTTTAGAAGCAACTTGTTGCAAATTGATTTCTTCATGAAGAGTTTCTCTAATTTGAGCTAAGGCCCAACAATAGTTAGTTCTTCTGAAACTTCATAAAGAACCTCATCAGATAGAGATAAGAGAATGCGCATTTTCCTCTTGTAACTCAAACACTGAATTATTAATCTTTGACGGTTGAGCAGAGAGGAGCCCAGATGCCATGTTCTTTCAACAAGGCTCACATCTTATTGCACCAAAGGTTGAAGCTATTCTTCCCTGTGAATTTCTCAATCTTGATTGTGTTGACCATCTTATTGATAGAATTTTGAAGACACAACATGAACAAATAACAAACAAAAAGGTTGATCACTTGACTTGATCTACCACAAAATAGATGCAGAACTGATCTTGAATTGAAGCTCTAGATACCAATTTGTTGGGAAAAATTCAAGAAATTCTATTCAAATAGGGAAGTTTAGATGATAAAAGGAGAAAAGATATCGCACAAATTGTTAAGTTTATTGTGAATAATAGAATTTATAATGAAAGGTTTCAAAGCAATCTCAAGCCCTCAGAACCTATAATACAACACTCCTTATAAAGGAGACAATAGCTAACTATCTAACAAAAAATAGTTACAACAGAAAACAATTACAGTTACAACACAACTTATGTTAATGAACTACTAGACTAGACATTCTCTTCTACGTGATTGAGCACTCCACCAGATTATAGAAGATTAGACGACCAATATAGAAGACAAGAGTACTAGACCAGATGATTGTCGTTCACCCTATCTCTATCATCCATCTTCCAACAATCAACACACTAGCCACATCCATACTAAACCTCCCTATCCAAAATACCCATATCATGATAACTATCTAGTTATCATTCCACGATTCCTCATTCATGACAATGATAGGAACTCATTTCTGGATTATAAGGGCATTCCTCTAAGACACAAGCCTACTCTATCCAAGCTTATCAAACACATAGCCCACATCAAACCGAAAGTAACAATAAATGACAACCTTCCACTACCTAAGGAAGAAGGTTTGGTTGCAAAACTACATTCAGTTTTATATACTACCCTTCACCTTAACCATCAACCCTTCATCCAAAAGAAAAGCAAATGGGATGATCCTAATTGGATCCCATCTATTACCTCTTCAGTCGTTTGTCCAGTCCATCAAAAGCTTACTAGTTTGGAGATTATAACTCAATGATCCTATATGAATAGGTTTCCTCTACTATGGTTGCCTTAGAACGCCCAGTACAAGCATGATGAAGGTGATACTCTAATAGCTAACTGTTGAATTTCCCCTACAGTTGATTTTTGGTCCACTTTCTCTTTATACAAATATGTTCAAGGGAAATCTGGTTTGCCGGAAAGCACACTGGATCATCAAGTATTTAAAATTAAAACGGATGAATCCGAGTATCGAACTTAGGGAACTACTCTTAGATAGGGTTAAATTCAGAAATAAGGCATTGTTGAAAGAAACATTGATAATTGATGATTTAGAACATAATTAAACTAAGTCTAGGCTAAAAACAGTAAAAATGCAGGTAAGTAAAATTGACAACAGTAGGTAGAAGTGTTGGGTTTTCTAACGGACCAGCTGATGTATATAATGATGTTTCTCTAATTAATCATGCTTTTGTGTTCTATGTTGTAGCCTAAATTACTAAACCTCGATCCCTAGTTAGACTAAATCAATCCAAGCTTCGTCCTCAGATCCCTCTTGTTGGACTAGGCTCAATTTAGACAGCCCTCCTAGGTTTAGACTAACTTAAACTAAGCTTCATCCTTAGATCCCTCTTGTTGGACTAGACTTAGCTTAAATACCTTAGAAAGTTTAGACTAATTTAGCCTAAGCTTTGTCCTCAGATCCCTCTTGTTGGACTAGACTTAGACCAAACAACATTATTGTAACAACATACTTAAAACCTAAACTTAATCTGCAGATCCCTTTTTTAAGACAAAGTTTCAATTCTGCTTCATTCAAGTTCTAAGGCAACAATACATTTTCGAATGCTAAAGTCACCTAACTATGCACACAAATGGGTGATCAGACCAGGAGCATACAAAATTTAAGCACTGAAAGAAGCATTGAACACAAGAAACACAATCAATTATATATTAAAGTAATTACATAAGTTGTTCTTTAGAAATCCCCAACAAGGGTGTTTAGCCAGCCATTATAGAAGAAACCCTAACAATAATGAGGTTACAAAATCTAGGTATCTCTGCAAAAGTTGCTCCTCTTGCTGCCTCTAGAGCTCTTTTCCCGAAATAGGCATTGTGGTGCGCTGTGGAATTCTGTGCCCTGGGTATTGTCTAAGTTCTATACCCTAATTCTGCACAAGACATACTTTAAATAGACTTTGAATTCGCGATGTTTCACTAAGCGCCACCCTCGCACTTAGCGTGAGTAAGTGGATTTGAGCTTAGCGCCAGTCGTGCGTTGAGCCCGGCTGAAGACAACTATTGCGCTGAGCGCGGAACCTTGATATTGATGCTCTGCCCAATTCTTCGGTCGTGCTAAGCGCGCTGAAGTTGCGCTTAGAGGTGGATGCGCGCTTAGCCCACTGATGAGCTAAGCTCAATTGTCACTTTTGGCACTTCATGACTTAGCCACTTTTTCACCTGAAATTGCACATATTTCATCATTAAATCCAATAGAAGTATTCTAGAGACATCTATAACAATAAAACAAGATTTATTTACAAAATCACTACAAAATAACCATAAATTGGGCAACTATACAAGTTTTGGAAAATGTTTTTGATGGAAGCTTGCTTGTGGGGCTTCTATGGAGGCTGGATCTTTGAGCTTCAATGAGGTCCTTTAATGGTGATTTTCCACCATGGAGATGCAGCGGAAGACAAAGGAGAAGAGGTGAGAGGAGGTGCCATCCACTAGGGAATGAGCCTTGGATAAGAAGCTTGGAAGGATGCTTCAATGGAGGAAAAGAAAGAGGGAGAGAAAGAGAGAGGAGGGAGCACGAAATTGAAGGAATAAAAGAGGGAGAGAAGTGGAACTTTGAAGTATGTCTCACAAGACTCTCATTCATCAAAGTTACAACAAGTGTTACACATGCTTCTATTTATAGACTAGGTAGCTTCCTTGAGAAGCTTTCTTGAGAAAACTTCCTTGAGAAGCTTCTTTGAGAAAACTTCCTTGAGAAGCTAGAGCTTAGCTACACACACCCCTCTCATAACTAAGCTCACCTCTTTGAGAAGCTTCCTTAAGAAGATTCCTAAAGAAGCTAGAGCTTAGCTACACATACCTCTCTAATAGCTAAGCTCACCTCCTTGAGATGAGAACCTAGAGCTTAGCTACACACCCCCTATAATAGCTAAGCTCACCCCCATGACAAAAAACATGAAAATACAAAAAAAAAGTCCTTACTACAAATTCTACTCAAAATGCCCCGAAATACAAGGCTAAAACCCTATACTACTAGAATGGCCAAAATACAAGGCCCAAACGAAGGAAAAACCTATTCTAATATTTACAAAGATAAGCGGGCTCATACTTAGCCCATGGGCTCGAAATCTACCCTAAGGCTCATGAGAACCCTAGGGCCTTCCCTTGGATCTCTAGCCCAATCTTACTTGGAGTCTTCTACCCAATGCCTTTGCGGGATAGGATTGCATCAGTTTTCTATACAAAAGTTAGTCGTATAAGACGACTAACAAACTCCCCCAAATTTACAGTTTTGCTTGTCCTCAAGCAAAGAAAGAATAGTTCACTTGTCCTCAAGTGACAAGCTACAGTGATCACTCAAAAATGGTGTTTGCTTCACAAAGAAATTCAACCATATGAACTGAATATCATGGACTGCTTCAATCAATTGATTTTCACAAACATGCTGCTTTTCAAAGATAGGAACATACACATTAGAGTCACAACTGAAATAAGCTAGTAAGGATGGCAGAAATCAAGGAAGGATCATCAACCACAACCTCACAGTCATTGTTTTACTCAAACTCAAGTGTTTAGGCTCATTCCATCATAAACAACTAACACAAGTCCCAACCTTTGCATTTCATCTCATATCATACAGCAATGAACACACAAAATGAATCCAAAGGACTTTATAGGCTTGTAATGGGGTTAGGCTTCCAACAATTCATGGTTTTTCTAGGATTCAAAAGCTTAGGTTCTAGGAGAGCATTCATCCATAGATGAACCTTCACTTTTTCATTCATTCACACCCCATACTTGCCTTTTATTTAGGCACTCAACTTCATTTCATTATTTTGTAGCATACACACTTATTAATTTCATTTGTATTTACAATTTTTTTTTTACATTGAAACAGAGACATTATATAGAAATAGTGTATGTATGCTATTTACTTTGACCATTTCAATTCTTACCCAGTGCCTCCCCCATATTTGGAACAAATTTACCTTAATAATTACTCCCCCAAATTTGGGACAAATTTGCTTTGAACCACGCTTCCTGTAGATGATGCTCTCCTACAACCTAAGTCAAGGTAGCAGGAGATAACATTGTATAGGCTTAGGGTTCAATCAATCAATAATTCATTCAGCTCAAACTGGGTACAAGGGATAATTCATTCAAGCACATGGTAAGCTTTTTGGCTAAGTGGCTATCACAATCAAATATGGCCTTCATCATCCACTATTTCATGCATTCAGTCCATACTTCAAAGATTCATGCAAAAATCAGTACTAAATGATAATTGTTTCTCTCAAAATTTAAGGATCACTCTCTCACCGGGATACGGTTAATGCATTCCTTCACAATCAATCTGACAAACTAACTAACATTTTCAGTCATACTTCAAATCACATGTTCATTCTCTTCTAATGGCTACAAGCTTAATCAAAACAATTATCTAATCATTCCAATCCACTCAAATCATACAATTGCTCATTCAAATCATTCTCAAGCACTCATTTCATACAAAACAATCCACTGCATATCACTTTCAATCAATTCACTGTTCAAACAAGCTTTTGGTACAAGCAAACAACTCAAAGTGCTGAAATTTAAAATAACTGAAATATAAAAACTGAAATTAAAATGATTGAACATAAATCATAAAATAACTGAAAACAAACTAAAATGTTCAACATGCACAAATTTAAATGTCCTACTGATCGAGGCCGTACCCGAATCAAATAAACATTAAAAATACAGTATCTAGGAAGTGATCCTAGGTCGTCTCCCAACGAGCAATGGTCAACCAACATTCATAATAGATAGTGATAAAACAGTAATGAATTGGGGAGGGTTTGTTTGTTTTTGTAAATTAAACAGCGAACAAATTTGAATTAGAAAATAACATAATTAAAACATGTTGTTTCCCCTTGATTCACAAGCAAGTCTCTTATCCTAGGTTACGAGAATTTATCCTTAATCAGTTCAACCAGTTAATCCAACCTTAAATTAAATTACTAAGCGAAAATTAACATAAGGCTGTCATTATGTGATTAAGCAACACATACACCAATTAATCATGAACGAAACTTATCATTAAGCATGAACGTAAATTAAGCGTAGAGATAATTAATCAAGCACTAAGCATGCATGGATTAATAACTACAAATACAAAGTAATTGGTGAAGAGGAAAAACTGATTAGAATTCAATAGTAATAACAAAACCTCAAAGAGAGTTGTGCTTGATCCTCAAGAGAAAACAACGCTGGAGACTTAGCCTTCCATTAATCAGTAGAAAACAAAATTGTAGATTGAAGCCGAAACGAAATTGCAGAAAATGAATTTTATTCTACGTGAATAGTGCACATGAACAATAAAAACTGGAATTCTAAAACCCTAGAATTATTCTCCTCCTCCCAAAAAACTCTCTAAACTAAAACCCTAGTGCTGTTATATAGGTCCTCAGCCCCAAAGCTTACAAATCTGTTTTAAGTCCAAGCCCATAAATAAAATAAAATCAGGACAAGATAAGATAAGATTGGATGGAATAAAATCTGGACAAGATATGATAAGATTGGATGGAATAAAATCTTGACGAAATAAATTCTAGATGAAATAAAATCTGGATAAGATAAGATTTGATAAAATAAAATTGTCTGCTCTCTTCAAGTTCAAGCCCAATTCTGGATTCAAGCCCAATTGCTTATAATTCTCCTGAAATTAAATTTAAAACACAAAATTAGTCAAGTAGGCCCAAATGATAAAACTGCATAATTAATTTGACAATTAAGGCTAATCAGTAATTAAATTGGTGACAAAAAGGGTTAAGAAATAGGAGAAAATAACGACACATCAAATCCCCCCACACTTAGCCTTTTGCACTCCTGGGCAAAATCAAAAAGCAAAGCAAGGAACAAATCCAGAGACATTAAAGAATGAAAGTGATGCAAGCTCCATTGGAGCTTGTAGGCCTAGGATCTTCTTCATCAATGGATTTCTTTGCTTCTTGGAAGATGAATGGTAGCGGAATGGAGAAAGGGAAAGAGAGAGGAGACGCCACTTCAAGGAGAAGATGAGTCTAGAAGAAGCTCACCACCATAGGAGGCCATGGATAAGAGCTTGGAGGAAGAAGGAGATGAATGAAGGGAGAGAGAGAGAAGAGCACAAAATTTTGTGCTCTAAATGAGCTTTGAAATCTGAAGTTTAATATTCAAATGATCAAAGTTGAAAAAAATGCACACATGACCTCTATTTATAGCCTAAGTGTCACACAAAATTGGAGGGAAATTCAAATTTCACTTGAATTTGAAATTGAATTTGTGGAGCCAAACTTTGGAGCCAAAATTTCACTAATTATGATTAGTGAATTTTAGTTATGGTTCAGCCCACTAATCCAAGATCAATTTCAAGATTCTCCACTAAGTGTTCTTAGGTGTCACGAGGCATGAAAAGCATGAAGGACATGCACAAAGTGTGACTATATGATGTGGCAATGGGGTGTAGTAAGCAAATGCTCACCTCCCCCTCTAAAATTTAATTGGATTGGGCTTCTACCAATTCAATTAAATTTATTTCCAACCACACACATCAAATATCCACTTAGTGCATGTGAAATTACAAAACTACCCCTAATACAAAAACTAGTCTAGGTGCCCTAAAATACAAGGGCTGAAAAATCCTATATTTCTAGGGTACCCTACCTACAATATGGAGCCCTAAATACAAGGCCCAAAATTAATGAAACCTTAATCTAATATGTACCAAGATAAGTGGGCTCATACTTAGCCCATGGGCCCGAAATCTACCCTAAGGCTCATGAGAACCCTAGGGCCTTCTCTTGCATTTTTGGCCCAATCTTCTTGGAGTCTTCTATCCAATGCCCTTGGGGGGTAGGATTGCATCAGAAAGGAATGGGCAACATCCAACACATATCATCCAAGCATCTCAAACATGGCACAATAGTCAATCAGCTCAAGAATGAAAAGTGATAAAGCCTCATAAGATATGCACTTTATCTCTCAAGTGTCTAGGCTACTATTTACTCTCAGAGCACCCATGAAAACAAACACCACATAGACTTGGCAAGACTCTAAAATTGACAACCACATCACAAACACATGCATATGAGGATCAAAAGGTCTTTTAAGGTTGTAATGGGGCCAAGGACAAGGTAGAGGAAAGTATGGGATAAGTAGCTAAAACCCAAAGGAATAGAGGAGCAATGGGGAATAAGTGAGAACTAAGAAAAAGTAGTAAACCCCAAAACCAAAATTAAAAATTAAGCATAAAAAATAACCCAAAACAAAATCAACCAAGTCCTCAAACCAATCCAAGTCTTCAAACCAAGACCTCATGTATTAACTTCATTCTTTTTCTGTTTTTTTTTCATTTTTTTTGTTTTTGTTTTTGTTTTTTTTTTTTTTGAATGTGAACAGTAGCAATTGAAAATCAATTGAAAAATAAAGCAACAATTAGGAAATATATGTATATACATCAAGTATGGCCAAAATACATCATCAAGCATGGCCAACAAAAACATATCATCAAATGAAACATACCCCCCCACACTTATTCCCAAAACAATTCCAAAGCTCCAAAATTCCTTAAGGGTAGGGTGAGATCATGGTTTTTCACTTAAGGCTTGTAATGAGCTTCAAAACAAAGAAAGGGGAACATAGGCTCAAAGGGGCTATCAAGGGAATTAATTCAAGGTAGGCTCATTTGGCTAGAGGCTTATAAGAACAAAATGCCTAAATCATCTCCCAACATGCATGTGAAGCAAGAAGTATCAACAAGAGTCAAGCCAAGGCTATTGTGCAAGCAATCAATGGGGCAAAACACATCGAATAAAATAGATGATGATGGCTCAAATTCTCACCAAGGGTAAATCTATCACTTCCAATTCGAACTTTCAAAACTAACTTGACATGCAGAGAAAAACAAGGATTTCAATTCACAAAATGCCAAGAAACTCCTATTTCAAAAACAATTACCCATTACCTGTACATAACCTATAATTCAAAGAGAAACATGCAATGTTGTACATAAAACATAAAACCAAAATAACAAAATTAACCTAGAAAACCTAAAAAAATTAAACTAGAAAACCCAATAAACTCAACAAAATTAAAGAACAATCTCCCCCCCCCCCCCCCACACACACACACACTTAAACAACGCATTGTCCTCAATGTAGCACAATCAAAAGATCAAGAGCAATCAAAACAATCAATAAAATTGGACAAGTGCAATAAAAGTAAAGAAGGAGACAGGAAAAAAAAACTCCCTAAGTCATGGCGGAAGAGAAGTAAGGTGAAGTAAGGATCCATAAACAGTAAAATCATCCATAAACACCTTTATGCAACTCTCTAAAAAATCACTGAAAATCTATTAAGAACTCTATCCAGACTATCCAAACATGCATCAAAAGAGGATCCATAAACAGTAAAATCATCCATAAACACCTCTATGCAACTTTCTAAAAAATCACTGAAAATGCTAAGCATACACCGTTGGAAGGTACCAGGGGCGTTGCATAGGCCAAAGGGCATCCTCCTATAGGCAAAAGTGCCAAAGGGACAGGTGAATGTGGTCTTTTCTTGATCCTCAAGAGCAATATGAATTTGTAAATAACCAGAAAAACCATCAAGAAAACAATAATGAGATTTACCTGCCAAGCGCTCAAGCATTTGATCAATGAATGGCAGGGGAAAATGATATTTTCTGGTTACCTGGTTCAGCCTCCTATAATCAATGCAGACTCACCAGTTGTTCTGCACTCTTGTGGGGATAAGCTCATCCCTTTCATTCTTAATCACTATGAGGCCTGTCTTCTTAGGAACCACTTGGACTGGACTCACCCACTGGCTGTTAGAAATGGGGTAGATGATTTCAGCTTGTAAGAGCTTGGTCACTTCCTTTTTCACCACATCTCGAATAACGGGGTTGAGTCGTCGTTGTGGCTGTCTCACTGGCTTAGCTCCATCCTCTAAAAGTCTCCTATGCAAGCAAGTAGATGGGCTAATACCAGGAATGTCTGCTAAATTCCATCCAATGGCCTTCTTGTGCTTCTTGAGCACTAGCAACAACTTCTCCTCTTGCTCAACATCAAGGGAGGCGAAGATGATCACTGGAAATTTTTTCTTGTCCTCCAAGTAAGTGTACTTGAGGGTTGCTGGTAAGGGCTTCAACTCTGGTGTGGGTGGTGGCTGAACAGTGGGAGGAACCAGGGTAGGAGAAGAAGAAGGTTCCTCAGCCTATACCTCATAAAGCAAGTCATAAGTATATGAACTTCCTACAACATGGTTAGTGCATTCTGACTGTAAAAAAATCAACATCAAGAGGTACAACACCTAGAAAATCAGAACCAAACTCAAATTCAGATTCATTCTCAGCATAAAAATCAGATATAGGATCAAATTCAAACTCAGATTAAGATTCAATGCATAAGGAATGACAAGTATGCAGATCAGATAAAAATGGACGCTTCCTACCATGAAGAACAGAATCAAAATCAAACATATAATCATCAACAATCTGATCAATTATCTCAGCACAAAAAATAGAATGATCCTCAGATGGATGTTTCATGGCATCAAGAATGTTAAAATGAACAACAATATCACCAAATTCCATAGACAATGTGCCAGTATAAACATCTATCTTGGTTCGGGCTGTTTTCATAAATGGTCTGCCTAAAATAATTGGAACTGAACCATGGGAAAATCCATCTTCCATATTAAGAACATAAAAATCAATAGGAAAAATAAGTTCACCAACCCGAACCAGCACATCCTCTATGAAACCTACGGGGTAAGCAACACTTCTATTTGCCAAATGAATCACCACATCTGTAGATTGCAAAGGTCCAAGAGATAAAGAATTGAAAATGGACAAAGGCATGACACTAACTAATTCTCCTAGATCTAGCATGGCATTCTCAAATTTACTGTTCCCAATAATGCAAGGTATACAGAAAACCTGGGTCTTTACATTTCTCAGGAATGTGAGGAACAAATTTACCTATCAATGCTGACACATTTCTACCCATGCTAATCCTTTCATTGCCTTTGAGCTTCCTTTTGTGGGTGCACAACTCCTTTAGAAACTTAGCATATCTTGGAATCTGCTTGATGGCATCTAGCAGAGGTATGCTCACCTCTACTTTCCTGAAGGTCTCCAAGATCTCATTTTCCGCTTCTTCCATCTTTTTGTTTGGAATTTCTCTAGGTGGGAATGGAAGAGGGATAGGAGGATGCTGCAAGTCAGAATTACTCGAAGAAGGTCCACCTGCATGAAAATTTTTGTTAGCTCCCTCATGATCAGGAAGCTTTCTCTTTTGTGCAACTATCTCATCCTTTTTTTCCGGTGCAGAATGAAGCTTGACAGGTTCAGGTGCAAGTGCTGCTACTAGTGGAGGCACTTGAATTTGGTTGCCAGACCTCAAGGTGATGGCACTCATATTTTTTGGATTTTGCACAATTTGTGAAGGCAATTTGTCAGAATTTTGGGACTGAGCTTGGTTCAACTGAGTAGCCATCTGCCCCATCTGATTTTTCAGACTCTGAATGGAGGCTCTTGTCTCTTGCTGAAATTGCATATTCTGGATGGTCATTTGCCTCACTAACTCTTCTAAGGAAGGTTGAGGAGGAGCCTCAGTTGCTTGTTATCTTTGTTGTGACTATTGCTATATTGGAGGAGGAACATCTGGCTTGCTTGGACCAGCAACATTTTGGAAAGGAGGGACAGGCTATTGTTGTTGTGGAGGACTTGTCCATCTCAGATTTGGATGACTCCTCCAACCTGGATTGTATTTATTGCTTGAAAGATCATAATTATTCTGCTGCTGTTGGTTTTGCCACTGAGGGGGTCTATTATAAATGTTTGCAGCATAAGCTTCAGGTTGCTCATTGACTCCAGATTGTTGCAAAGAAGGACAGAGATCTGTATGGTGATCTACAGAAGAACATAGACCACAGACTCTTGCAATAGGTGCAAATTTCTTATTCATGGCAAGCTGAGTTACTAGGTTGACCAAGGCATCAAGTTTTCCCTCAAGCTTTTTATTTTCAGCAGATGAAGATGAATCTGTGGCAACCTCATGGACTCCTCTAAGGACAATAGCATCATTTCTTGCACTGAATTGTTGGGAGTTGGAAGCCATCTTCTCAATCAAATTCCTAGCCTCAGCAGGAGTCATATCAGCAAGAGCTCCACCACTAGCAGCATCAATCATACTCCTCTCCATGTTGCTAAGTCCCTCATAGAAATGCTGAAGAATGAGTTGCTTAGAAATCTGGTGGTGAGGGCAGCTTGCACACAATTTCTTGAATCTTTCCCAGTACCCATACAAGCTCTCTCCACTAAGTTGCCTAATGCCTGAAATGTCTTTTCCGATGGCAATGGTCCTAGATACAGGGAAGAATTTCTCCAAGAACACCCTCTTAAGGTCATCCCAGCTGAAAATGAACCTGGGAGCAAGGTAGTACAACCAATCTTTTGCCACTCCCTCCAGAGAATGAGGAAAAGACTTTAGAAAGATATTATCTTCCTGGACATCAGGGGGCTTCATGGTGGAACAAACAATATGGAACTCCTTAAGATGCTTATGAGGATCTTCACCTGCAAGACCATGAAACTTGGGCAGCAAATGTATTAGTCCAATCTTGAGAACATATGGAACACCCTCATCAGGATATTGAATGCACAAGCTTTCATAAGTGAAATCAGGTGTAGCCATCTCCTTAAGAGTCCTCTCAGGAGGTGGAGGTTGATCCATATTCTCAGTATGAAAATTAGTAATAGAATGCTCAAAATCAGAATATTCAGAATCACCAGCAACAGAATACTCAGAATGCTCAAAATGCTCAGAATGACCAGGATGCACACTATGCCTAACTAATCTATGCAAGGTTATATCTATTTCAAGATCAAAGGATTGTAAATCACCTGGGTTGGCCCTAGTCATGCACTATATGCAGCAAATAATGTGCTTTCAAATAAGCACTAGGGGAGGGTTAAAACTACAACTATAGTCAAATGATATCCAAAATGAGCTCAAATTTTTTGAGCAACACCCTAAAATCATGAAAAGATAGCACAAAAAATTTCTAACAAAAATTCAAAGTCTAACTATGAAAACTACTTAAGCAAAGTTCAGAAAAATAGGACAATAATAGTTGAACTATAGTCAAATGATATCCAAATGAGCTCAAATTTTGTGAGCAGCACCCTAAAATCATGAGAAAATAGCACAAAAAATTTCAAACAAAAATTCAAAGTCTAACTATGAAAACTAATTAAGCAAAGTTTAGAAAGATAAGACAATAATAGTTGAAAAATAAAAATAAAAACTTAGTAAACAGCTGATTTTTCGAGTTTGGGAGACCCCAATCGGCTAAAGCGGGTTGCCACAATATAGGAAATTTTTTTCTACCCCAAATGCATATATAATAATAATCATTCTGATACCCGGAGCAAAAGTTATGGTCGTTTTAAGTTTTGCTAAAAACAAGTTCCCAAAATTTTTGTCTCTCTCAAATTCAACCACACCAAGTGCTCCTGGTATTTTTCACACAAAATATGGATCATAAGAAACTACCACACAAAAAAATCAGCCCAAAATAACAACACTAACTATAAAAACAAAAATCGCTAATTAAATTGCAAAATCAGTCGCTAATCACTGTTCACGGCAAAACACCAACTGAATCAATCGCTAAACAGTCGCTAAACAGGGGACAAACTGAAATGCAAAACAGAACACCACACAAAACAAAACAACTAAACACTATTATGAACCTTTGGCCCACTGCTCCCCGGCAACGGCGCCAAATTTGATCGAGGTCGTACCCGAATCAAATAAACATTAAAAATGTAGTATCTAGGAAATGATCCTAGGTCGTCTCCCAACGAGCAATGGTCAACCAACGTTCATAATAGATAGTGATAAAACAGTAATGAATTGGGGAGGGTTTGTTTGTTTTTGTAAATTAAACAGCGAGCAAATTTGAATTAGAAAATAACAGAATTAAAACATGTTGTTTCCCCTTGATTCACAAGCAAGTCTCTTATCCTAGGTTACAAGAATTTATCCTTAATCAATTCAACCACTTAATCCAACTTTAAATTAAATTACTAAGCGAAAATTAACATAAGGCTGTCATTATGTGATTAAGCAACACATACACCAATTGATCATGAACAAAACTGATCATTAAGCATGAACATAAATTAAGCATAGAGACAATTAATCAAGCACTAAGCATGCATGGATTAATAGCAACAAATACAGAGTAATTGGTGAAGAGGAAAAATTTATCAGAATTCAATAGTAATAACAAAACCTCAAAGAGAGTTGTGCTTGATCCTCAAGAGAAAACAACGCTGGAGACTTAGCCTTCCATTAATCAGTAGAAAACGAAATTGTAGATTGAAGCCAAACGAAATTGCAGAAAATGAATTTTATTCTACTTGAACAGTGCACATGAACAGTGAAAACTGGAATTCTAAAACCCTAGAATTATTCTGCTCCTCCCAAAAAACTCTCTAAACTAAAACCCTAGTGCTGTTATATAGGTCCTCAGCTCCAAAGCTTACAAATCTGTTTTAAGTCCAAGCCCATAAATAAAATAAAATCTGGACAAGATAAGATAAGATTGGATGGAATAAAATCTTGACAAAATAAAATCTAGATGAAATAAAATCAGGATAAGATAAGACTTGATAAAATAAAATTGTCTGCTCTCTTCAAGTCCAAGCCCAATTCCAGATTCAAGCCCAATTGCTTATAATTCTCCTGAAACTAAATTAAAAACATAAAATTAGTCAAGTAGGCCCAAATGATAAAACTACATAATTAATTTGACAATTAAGGCTAATCAATAATTAAAATGGTGACAAAAAGGGTTAAGAAATAGGAGAAAATAATGACACATTACCTGCTCTAGTGGTTGCTCCTGTGCATGCTCATTAAGGTCGAACACCTAAGCAGTTGGTGAATCCTGAGAGATAGGCTACTCTAACTTAGATGTTGGTGCAAATGGTATGGCATCATCAGGTGTGGGTGTTGGGGATGGCCCTGGGATCTGGTCTGTAGAAGTCTCCTCCTCCTGAGCCATGTGTACATCTGCATCAAAATAAAAAGGCTTAGGAGGGGTGAGCTCATCCTCCCCCTCTACTGCTACTACTGCTGCTGGCTCCTCAAGAGCAGGCTCCTGGGCTGCAGAGGCTGCACCCCCTCCAAAAAGAGAAGGTTGGGCTTCTGGCCAGGCCACCTACGCATCAAACTCATCCATGCTCATAATGGATGGCAAGCTCATGCCCTGCAGGCTCTGCATGATGATGGAATGCCCCCTGTGTAGGCTCTAGAGCATGGAATGAAGCATCTGAGGTGTAAATGAAAAATCTGAGGGTCCTGAATATAAAGGAGCTGGAAGTGGTAGTTGTGTAGATGCTAGAGGAATAGCTGGAGTCTGAATGGGAGGTACTGGAGCTGTGGAAGAAGAAGGAGTTGGTGTCTCTGGTGCTGCTGAATAGTGGGGACCTCTGATCTCCTACCCCTGGCCTTCCTTGTCCCTCTAAATGTCACTATTGGATCATCAAGATTCCAACAGTTCTTCTTAATATATGCCAAGTTAATGGCAGGGCTCAAGTTCTCCAGGGATCTAGAATCTGACTGGACTCCTCTGGCCTTGTAGAGAGTTATGATCAAGGCAGGGAATCCAAGTCTGGATGTATCATGTTGTGCAATTAGAGAGATCTGGTGGGAGATGAGGTACCCCAAATTCATATCCATCTTCATAATGATGCCATAAATCAACTTGGCTCTGTTCAAGGTGACATCAAATGTGTGGGAGGTAGGAATGAGGTTAGAAAAGGAAAAAACACTCCATGTCTGAGCTAAAGTGGTCATGTTCTTCCTCAATATCTTCAATGGCTGCCCATCAACATTAAGCTCAAATCCCCTCCCCGGGATACAGAGCTTAGTAGCCAACTCCTGAGGATCAGGCCTCAGGAGTGCAAACCTGGAATAAGTACATAAATTCTCCCCCTCTTCCAGCACTACAGGGGTCTTCAAGAATTATTAAGAGTATCCTCATCAAACTTCACTAAGTGACCTCTCACCCTCACCTACTTAGGTGATTTATCCTCGGGGTCATAGAGGTTGGCGTAAAACTCCTTTACAATGGCGATGTCTATGCTACTGTCAGAAAAATCAGTCAACTTCTAATCCCAATGTCTTCTCTCGAGTTCCTCCTTGAACTCATCAAACTCTGTGTAATAAACTACCACATTCCTCTCTGGTAGTAGCTTTTGAGGCATCACAATGTCTGTATATCTCTGCCAAGCCTCTGGGGATGTGAACCTAGATCTATCAAATCTGGCTTGGGTAGGTGTAAAAGGAGCTTTCCTTTTCTTAGATGCCATCTGCAAAATATAAGACAAACACAAGAGATTAGCATAGGTTATTTTCACAAAAACATAAAAATAAAATTGAAATTTTGACTGGGCGCTTAGTGCAGCAGGTTGAGCTTAGCGCACGTTATGAAATTTTACTCAGGCGCTAAGCGCAGCAGGCTAGCGCTTAGCTCGAAGACACAAAAAAAAAAATTTTCTGTAGAATAGGCTTAGTGCACGGCTGAGCTTAGCCTAAGTCTACAATTTTCAAAACCGAAGAGAGTTGGAGCTTAGCGCAGCATGGCGCGCTTAGCTCAACACACAACAAGGGCTTAGCGCACAGACGCGCTTAGCCTTATTCAAAGGAAAACATATAGAAGCAAAGTGGTGCTTAGCCGTACAAGTCAGGCTTAGCGCTGAACAAAAATTCTCAAAATCTTAATGTATGAACACTAGTCCCGCTTAGTGCACAGAAACGCTTAGCGGGCTCATCACTTACGTTCATCAGCAGGGATGAACACGCTTAGCGCGACATGGTCCGCTTAGCACGTTCATCTGGAAATCCATAATTTTAACAGTTGCGATGAATAGGCTAAGTGCACAGGCGCGCTTAGCACGTTCATCACAATTTCTAGACAAAACCACAGGGGTCTTCACCCCTTTCAGCCACATTGCCCCTAATGGGCTTCTAAGTTACCTAAAATCCTACACTGATTAACCCTAAAACTAATAACCTTAACCTAACAGCATACAACCAAGAAAACAAGAAGTCATCTATCCTAAGGTTTAAAGAATGAAAAATAAAAATAGAAATGTGCTAAATTACTTGGATTGTTCTTGAAATAAAGCAATGAAGATGAAAGCAAGCAGTACACACGCAACAGAAAGTACACAAGTGCTCAAGGTTAGGAAGGTTCCGAGGTTTGGGGGCAAAGGTAACACCCAAAGTGCCTCTGCCTTTGATTTTTAAAAATTGAAATTCGTATGGCGCGCTTAGCGCACAGTTGCGCTTAGCATGCCAACGTGACGTTTGAGTTTAAAACCCAAGCGCTTAGCCTAGCCTCGCGCTAAGCCCAACTCTAAGTTGTAAAGTCTTGTAAGCATCTGGGGCTTAGTGCGGCAGGCTACGCTTAGCGCTTTCTGCAACACAAAATTTTTTCTGCAATATGTGTTTTGCCTGAGATGTGAGGCTTAGCATACATCATGCTTTAACTTACAAAGAGTAGTTCAGGCTTAGCGCAACAGGCGCGCTAAGCGCACTTCCAAGAATTCAAAACTCGTAAGAGATTGGCGCTTAGTGCTTCCTGGCCCGTTAAGCCTAGCTTAAAAACTCAAGTTATAGAATGGATCTAGGGCTTAGCGCAGGATAGCGCGCTTAACGCTGCTACAATAAAATTTTTCCAAAGAAGAAGTGGCGCTTAGCGCATCATCCACGCTAAGCCCACTGGTTAAAGTTCAATTACCGTGAAGATGTGGGGCTTAGCACAGTGATGTGCGCTTAGCTGAACTATTCAGCCAACCAATCAGGGGTCTATGCGCTTAGCGCGAGCAAGCTCGGCTTAGCGTGTGAAGACTGAGCGCTTAGCGCAAGGTCTGTGCTTAGCGGATAGAAAATTGCAAAAATATTCTGATTCTTTTTCTGTCTATCTCTTCACACAACTTAAAACCCTTTGTTCATTACTAAACAAACTGAAATTAATCACAATCACAAGCAAGGTATCCTAATTACATGCAAGAGATAAGAATGAAAAATAGAAAAGGGAAAGAAAAGTTGGGTTTCCTCCCAGTAAGCGCTCTTTTAACGTTACTAGCTTGATGCATCGTCTTGTTTTCTAGGATCCAACAGAGCTCCTACTTCAAGGACCTTCTTCTCAGGTCTTTTTTCCTCCATCACATGCACTTTAAGACAGACATTTTGGCTAGGTGGATTTTTGTCCTCCTATAACAAATCAAAGTTGATCTTCTGATCTTCTATGCCTATCTGTAGTATTTTCTTTCCCATGTCCACCATGCAGCTTGTAGTACACATG
Organism: Glycine max; assembly: GCF_000004515.6. Taxonomy (NCBI): domain Eukaryota; kingdom Viridiplantae; phylum Streptophyta; class Magnoliopsida; order Fabales; family Fabaceae; genus Glycine; species Glycine max. The sequence goes on along the minus strand of NC_038248.2, from coordinate 28,878,203 downwards.
AATGGGCGGCCAAGAATGAGAGGAATATCAGCATCCTCTTCTATGTCTATGACAACAAAATCAGCTGGAAATATAAGGTGTTTAACCTTCACCAAAACATCTTCAATGACTCCATATGGCCTTGTGATGGAGCGGTCAGCTAACTGGAGGGCCATGTGTGTGGGCATTATCTCTATCTCTTCAAGTCATCGGCACATGGAAAGAGGCATTAAATTGATACTGGCTCCCAAGTCTATGAGAGCTTTGCCTACAGCAACCTCACCAATAGAACACGGTATCGTGACAACTCCAGGATATTTGTACTTGGGTGGAAGAATGCGTTGAATAACAGCACTACAGTTACCTTCCACAACAATTTTGTCACTATGGATGTACCGGTTCTTCTTGTGGAACAAATCAAAGCTGATTTTCTGATCTTCTATGCCCATCTGCAGTATTTTCTTTCCCACGTCCACCATGCAACTTGCAGTAGAGATGAATGGGCGGCCAAGAATGAGAGGAATGTCAACATCCTCCTCTATGTCTATGACAATGAAATCAGCTAGAAATATAAGGTGTTTAACCTTCACCAAAACATCTTCAATGACTCCATATGGCCTTGTGATGGAGCAGTCAGCTAACTGGAGGGTCATGCGTGTGGGCATTATCTTTATCTCTCCATGTTGCCGGCACATGGAAAAAGGCATTAAATTGGTACTAGCTCCCAAGTCAATGAGAGCTTTGCCTACAACAACCTCACCAATAGAACACGGTATCGTGACAACTCCAGGATCTTTGTGCTTGAGTGGAAGAATGTGTTGAATAACAGCACTATAGTTACCTTCCACAACAATTTTGTCACTATGGATGTATCGGTTCTTCTTGGTTAACATATCCTTCAAAAATTTGGCATAGAAGGGCATTTGCTGAAGTGCTTCTCCAAATGGCAAAGTAATTTCTAGTTTCTTGAAGATATCAAGAAATAAGGCCAAATATCGCTCTTTGTCTTTCCGGGAGGGTACCAATGGATAAGGTACCTCCTTGCATGCAATAGGAGTAGCCTCTTTCTTCTTTTCTATGTTAGCCTCACTCTTGCCCTTTTTCTTTTCAATCTCAACAACCTTCTCTTTTTTTTTTTCATTTTTCAACTTTTTTTCTTTTTCTTCTTTTTCTTTTGTTTCTTTTTCTTTTTCTTTTTCTTTTTCTTCCTCTTTCTTTATTCTCCCTTGACAATCTCTAATTGGTGTCTCTCCTTCTTCATCACCTTCTGCTTCCTCAACAATTTCTTCAAGTTCAACTAAATCATCAACCGGTTCCAATGCCAGTTCATCAGCCAACTGTTGTTTAATCCCTCCACCTTCTGATCAGCTCTACTTCCCTCTGCTTGAATCGCCATTTTGCTTCTAGTCATCACAGTTTTGCACTCTTCTTTAGGATTTTTCTCTATGTTTGTTGTAAAGTTGTATGATGGTCTTTCAGCTAATTGCTTTGCAAGCTGGCCCACCTGGACTTCCAAATTCTTAATTGCAGACTCTGTGCTTTTTCGGTTAGACATTGACACTTGCATGAATTGAGCTAGAGTCTCTTCCAGCTTCGTGGTTCAATCATAGAGACTTGGCATCTACTGTCGTGGCCTTGTAGATGAACCACCTTTGTCTCTGTTGAATTGGTTACCAGGGTAATTTTGCCACTGTATCTACTGTTGATACTGTTGGTTGTTCTAAAATCCTAGAAATCCACTTGTATTGAAATTGCCTCTAGGTTGATTCCCCATATAATTGACTTCATGTGCAATTTGCTCTTCATTAGGGATACAACATCCAGATTCATGAGCTCCCCCACAAATTGTACATCCTGCAACCTGCAAAATAGAAGAATGTGAAGTTTGTGCAGAATGAAGTTGAGTTGGCAACTTATTGAGTGTTTCTGTTAGTGTCTCGAGTTGCTTGGATAGCAACTTGTTTTATGCCAACAAAGCGTCCTGCGAGGTTAGCTCCAATAAACTCTTCTTGGTAGGAATGTGGGCTCGGTCTCTCAATCAAATCTAGCTTCTATAGCAAGATTAATCGGTCAAAACTCTAAAGAGTCATGTTAACAACATTTAGCACAAGACATGTGAGGAGATACATGGAGAAAAATGAAGAAACAACAATGGAGGACAAGGTAAAGCTAAAAATTAATGGAGGTTTAAGGAGCACCTACTTGAAGCTCTTGTGCTCTGATACCACTTGATGGAAGCTTGCTTGTGGAGCTTCTATGGAGGCTGGATCTTTGAGCTTCAATGAGATCCTTCAATGGTGATTTTCCATCATGGAGATGCAGCGCAAGACAAAGGAGAAGAGGTGAGAGGAGGCGTCATCCACTAGGGAATAAGCCATGGAAGAAGGAGCTTCGCCACCAAGAGAGTGCCTTAGATAAGAAGCTTGGAAAAGGTGCTTCAATGAAGGAAAAGAAAGAGAGAGAGAAAGAGAGAGGGGGGAGCATGAAATTGAAGGAAGAAAAGAGGAAGAGAAGTTGAACTATGAAGTTTGTCTCACAAGAATCTCATTCATCAAAGTTACAACAAGTGTTACACATGCTTCTATTTATAGACTAGGTAGCTTCCTTGAGAAGCTTTCTTGAGAAAACTTCCTTGAGAAGCTTCTTTGAGAAAAATTCCTTGAGAAGCTAGAGCTTAGCTACACACACCCCTCTAATAACTAAGCTCACCTCCTTGAGAAGCTTCCTTGAGAAGATTCCTAAAGAAGCTAGAGCTTAGCTACACACACCTCTCTAATAGCTAAGCTCACCTCCTTGAGATGAGAAGCTAGAGCTTAGCTACACACCCCTTATAATAGCTAAGCTCACCCCCATTCCTAAAATACGTAAAAATACAAAAAAAAAAGTCTCTACTACAAATACTACTCAAAATGCCCTGAAATACAAGGCTAAAACCCTATACTACTAGAATGGCCAAAATACAAGGCCCAAAATGAGGAAAAACCTATTCTAATATTTACAAAGATAAGCGAGCTCATACTTAGCCCATTGGCCCGAAATATACCCTTAGGCTCATAAGAACCCTAGGGCATTCCCTTGGATCCCTGGCCTAATCTACTTGGAGTCTGGTCTATCCAATGCCCTTGCGGAGTAGGATTGCATCATCTTACCCCCAGCTGAAGCATCCAAGAGCTGCTTAGATTGTGGTTTCAACCCATCTATGAATATGTTGAGTTGTATTGGTTCTGAAAAACCGTGAGTGGGAGTCTTCCGCAATAAACCTCTAAATCTTTCAAATGCCTCACTCAATGATTCATCTGGAAACAGGTGGAAGGAAGAGATGGAAGCTTTGCCTTCTGCAATCTTCGATTCAGGGAAGTACTTCTTTAAGAACTTTTCTTCCACTTCATCCCATGACTTCAGACTGTTTCCTTTAAAAGAATGAAGCCATCTCTTAGCTTCTCTAGATAAAGAAAATGAGAACAGACTCAACCTGATTGCATCCGCAGGCACACCCGCCAACCTAATAGTATTGCATATCTCTATATAGGTGGCTAAGTGAGCATAAGGTTCTTCATTGGGCAGACCACGAAAAAGTTTATTTTGAATCAATTGTATCAAAGAAGGAGGATATGCAATTGTCTGAGCTTGAACTTCTGGCTGTGCAATACTAGTGAAAAATTGTGGCACAATAGAACTTGAATAATCCTCCAGGGTTACTCATCTTGGCTCTTCATCCATGATTGTATCTTCAACTGATTTTATATGAGAATTCCCTGCAATAGGAAAACTAGAAGATGCCTCGGAAGATTGAGGTTCTTCTTCTGGAGTTGCTGCTGCTTCTAAATCCTGCCAAAAAAATTTGATTCTCTCTGAATTACGCCTTCGATAGGTGGCATTAATCTCCAAATCAATGGGAATCAAATCAACTGCAGTAGATCTTCTTTGCATACAAGAAAACAGAACAACAATTATCTAGCTCAAAAGAACAATGAATATACGGTAACTAAAATATAAACAAAAAAATCATTGAATCAAAGAGAAAAATATAAAGCAATGCCATAAAATTGAACTAAACTATTTTTGAATCTAGTTCCCCGGTAACGGCGCCTTAAATACTTTGTTGGATTTCCCCTACAGTTGATTTTTGGTCCACTTTCTCTTTATACAAATATGTTCAAGGGAAATCCGGTTTGCCAGAAAGCGCACCGGATCGTCAAGTATTTAAAATTAAAACGGATGAATCCAAGTATCAAACTCAGGGAACTAGTCTTAGACAAGATTTTTTGGATCAATTGGCCTCGGAATAATTAAGAAGGGGAGTTGAATAAATTATTAATGTGTCTTGACTAATTAAAAATTTGTCCTTCTTAATATTACAAGATTCAATTAGGCTTTACTACTAAGTTATGAGAAAGTAAAGAACAGAAACAATAATTAGACAAAAGCAAAGCAGAAATAAAAAAGTACACAGCGGAAACTAAAGAGTGTAGGGAAGAAGAAGACAAACACAAGATTTATACTGGTTCGACCACAACCCGTGCCTACGTCTAGTCCCCAAGCAACCACTAGTTCTTGAGATTTCCAATAACCTTGTAAAATCCTTTACAAGCAAAGATCCACAAGGGATGTACCCTCCCTTATTCTCTTTGAACAACCAAGTGGATGTACCCTCCACTTGAACTGATCCACAAGAGATGTACCCTCTCTTGTTCTCAGTATTACAACCCAAGTAGATGTACCCTCTACTTGTACCACAAAGGATGTACCCTCCAATGTGTTAAGACAAAGAATTCTTAGGCGGTTAGTCCCTTGAATCTTTGTAAGGGGGATACAATAGATATCTCAGGCGGTTAGTCCTTTGAAATCTTTTGTCAGGAGGGAGAAGGAAAGAAGAAGAAGAATAACACAAGTTTTTGGTCAATGAAATTTTCTTGAAAGAGAAAGTATTGAACAAAAACTTTTAGAAAGATGAAGAGAAATGAATGAAAGAAATCTGTTATGCATTACTTGAAATTCGTGCCATGGTCACATATTTATAGTCATTTGATGACTCAAGTTAAAAGTTGTGACTCTTGGCAATTTCTTCAAAACTAGTCACTTCAAGAGTTGTGACTTTTGTGAAAACTAGTCACTTAAAAGTTGTGACTCTTAAAAAATCTTCAGAAAACTAGTCACTTTAAGAATTGTGACTTTTGGTAATTTATTTTTCAAAGTAAGTCACTGGGAATCGATTACTATCATAGTGTAATCAATTACACATCAACATATGTGACTCTTCATGTTTAAATTTGAAAATCAAAACGTTTAGAAACACTGGTAATCGATTACAAGTATTGTGTAATCGATTACACAAGTTTGAAATGATTTGAAAATGTTTTAGCACAAGTTGTGATTCTTAAAATTTGAAATATAATGTTTTAAAACATTGGTAATCGATTACATGATTATGGTAATCGATTACCAGAGAGTAAAACTCTTTGGTAAAAAATTTCTTTTGAAAAATTCTTTTGAACAAAATTGTGCTATTCAATAGTTTTTGAAAAACTCTTTTAATACTTATCTTGATTGAGTCTTCTCTTGATTCTTGAATCTTGAATCTTGATTCTTGAATCTTGAATCTTGATTCTTGATTCTTGAATCTTGATCTTGATTATTCTTGATTCTTGAATCTTGATCTTGATTCTTGAAACTTGTTTGACTCTTGATTCTTTGGCATCATCAAAATAATCTTGGAAGGCATTGCTTCCACAGGGTTAAATTCAGAAATAAGGCATTGTTGAAAGAAACATTGATAATTGATGATTTAGAACAAAATTAAACTAAGTGTAGGCTAAAAACAGTAGAAATGCAAGTAAGTAAAATTGACAGCAGTAGGTAGAAGAGTTGGGTCTTTCTAACGGACCAGCTGATGTATATAAAGATGTTTCTCTAATTAATCATGCTTTTGGGTTCTATATTGTAGCCTAAATTACTAAACCTCGATCCCTAGTTAGACTGAATCAATCCAAGCTTGGTCCTCAAATCCCTCTTGTTGGACTAGGCTCAATTTAGACAGCCCTCCTAGGTTTAGACTAACTTAAACTAAGCTTCATCCTCAAATCCCTCTTGTTGGACTAGACTTAGCTTAAATAGCTTACAAAAGTTTAGACTAATTAAGCCTAAGCTTTGTCCTCAGATCCCTCTTGTTGGACTAGACTTAGACCAAACAGCATTATTGTAACAGCATACTTAAAACCAAAACTTAATCCGCAGATCCCTCTTGTAAACTAAGTTTCAATTCTGCTTCATTCAAGTTCTAAGGCAACAATACATTTTCGAATGCTAAAGTCACCTAACTATGCACACAAATGGGTGATCAGACCAGGAGCATACAAAATTTAAGCACTGAAAGAAGCATTGAACACAAGAAACACAATCAATTATATATTAAAGTAATTACATAAGTTGTTCTTTAGAAATCCCCAACAAGGGTGTTTAGCCATCCATTACAGAAGAAACCCTAACAATAATGAGATTACAAAACCTAGGTATCTCTGCAAAACCTGCTCCTCTTGATGCCTCCAGAGCTCTTTTCCCGAAATAGGCACTGTGGTGTGCTGTGGAATTCTGTGCCCAAGGTATTGTCTAAGTTTTGTACCCTAATTTTGCACAAGACAGGCTTTAAATAGGCTCTAAATTCACAATGTTGCGCTTAGCGCCAGTCGTGCGCTGAGCCTGGCTGAAGACAACTGTTGCGCTTAGCACACTGATCTCACGCTTAGCGGGCTACCTTGATATTGATGCTCTATGTAACATCCTGGAAATTTCTACCCGGAGTTTTTGGAAACGATGTATTTTGAATGATTATATATATAAGTATTATTCAGTGTACATGCCTATATGTTCTTGGTAGAAGTAGGAATAGTGGGGGCAAGATATGCGGGTTAGGCTAATTAAGGAAGAGAAGTCCATAACTGGGAGGTTATGGGTTAATTCTTAATTAATTAGTTTAAAAATCATCGTTTTGCGTGCGACTTAAAATTCAACGAAACCAACCTCTGAACCACGCTCGGGGTTTTATTCTGAGCGTTTTGATATATATATTGCTTGCTTTCAAAAACTGGCCCTGACGGACGCAGAGAAACACGAGGAACTAGAACCAGAGAAACAGCACGCAAACCGAGGCAGGATTTTAGCGTTTCAAAGGTCAGATTTTCTCACTTTTGTGGCTGAGTATAGGTCGCTATCAAAAGAGAAAGTGGGCCCTTCTTGCTCCACTCAAATGGAGACATGTGGCATTGCATAAATAAAATAATAGAAAAAGAGAAAACCCTTTTATTTAAAACCAAAAAGCTTTTCTCTCTCTTCACTCAGCCTCACACTTTTTCAGACAGCTCTCTCTCTCCCTCACGTTGCCATTTTCTTCTTCTTCATTCTCCATTGAAGCTCCAAGCAAAGCTTCAACCTTTGGCCATCATTTCTGCCCCAAATCGCGAAAGGAGGGCATTTTCGGGGTCGTGAAGTGCGTGGCTACGAGTGGGACTTCGAAAATTCAGGTTTGGGTGGACTTCTTTCTCTCTTAAATTTCGTGGGTATGGGGTTTTGGGAGATATGATGGGTAGTCTTGCTAGTTTTCTGCTTCGTGATAGTTATTTGTGAAGAAACTTGTTGAAAGCTTGTTGAAATTGCCATGTTTGGATGAGTTAAACATACCCATTCTGTTTTAGGGTTTTTATGAGGATGCTTGTGATGTTCATGTACTGAAATTGCTTATGGAAAACTGTTAGAGATGAAAGGTAGAGTTAACCTAGGGTTAGAAAGTGAGAATGTGGTGTTATGAGTGGAAAAAGAGTGAGGCTTTGAGAATTGAAAGGCTAAATCTGGATTTTGTAGTAAATGGAGGTTAAAATGAGTTAATCCTAGCTTGAAATGCCATTTAGGACTTATGAGAAAGGTTAGGCTGTGCTAGAGAGAAAAACAAATGACCAAAGTGAACCAAGAGCCATTTCTAGGGCAAAATTGGGTGTTGAGGAGTCAAATTTTGATTCGATGGAATTTTAGGTGTAAATCCAGTTTGAGCAAGTTTAGATTGATGTTATGGACTTGTGTGAGGTGAGAGTTTGCTTCAAATTTACCTCATTCTAAATTTCACTTCTCAAGCCTAGAAAATCCATTAAATTGAGGGGTTTTGGACACCTAGATTTTGTGTTGCTGTGGTTTGAAGCTTGGCTTTGGTTTAGACATGATTGATACATGATTTGGGACTTGTAGGAATTGATTTGGGCAAGATTGGATGAGAGGAAGTGTGATTTTCGAAATCTGCACTTATGCAGAAATTTGTTGTCAAAATAGGTGCAGCAGGATTTTGGCTTTGTGCAGAAAAATGCTTGTGTGTGGTTGGCTGTGGAAAGTCTAGTGCAGAATGAGTTCTGGATGTTTGCTAGTAGATCCCAACGGTCACAATGTAGGCTTATGTATTATAGACTTCCAGTAAAATTTTGGAGTCGATCCAACGGTTAACGAATTGGATCGAAGGAATTGTTACTGGGGTCTTTAAGTGAGAAAAGCTGTGATTTGGTTGGTGTTTTGGCAGAGTTTTCTGCCTTTGCTCTGTTTTGCTTGGCTGTGATAGCTTGTGCTGTTTGAATGTTGTTTTGCTTTGATGTTGGGAAAGCTTGGGAGGATTGATGGGGACCCGGTGTTGAAAGAAATGAGGATATGGGCTACGTGGGAGGACGTGAGCTCAGTTGGAGGTGGGCAACAGGGGATGGTGGGTTTATGCGCACTTTGTGGATGTGGAAAACTTGTTGTGCACCATCGCCCGACCGCCACCTAGTACCACATGTGATGGGTACCCCATAATCCTACAAGCTTGAGATGAGGAAGTGTTGAAGGGTGAAACTTCCTGCTTTTATTGTTGACCACAGAGTGGTACCTGGAGATATGTCGCGGGGGTCAGGAGACCTTGGGGACGTCAGGTGGGGTGCTATTGCCCAAAACCAAGCTTGACCAATCCCGACCCAACCCGGGCATAGTCGGTCAGTGAGAACCTGTGATGTACCTAAGCAGGCGAGCTCCTGGCAGTCAACAGATAAAAGGAACAAAGACCACAAAGCAAGGAGGCTTGTGGTGGCTGGCCAGCTGTGAACTTTGATTGATATGTGGGTTATGGCCTCTGGTAATCGATTACCAAGGGTGGGTAATCGATTACAAGGCTTAAAAATGAAGACAGGAGGCTAAGATGGTCTCTGGTAATCGATTACCAAGGGGTGTAATCGATTACCAGGCTTGAAAATGAAGTCAGGAAACTAAGGGAGCCTCTGGTAATCGATTACCAGCCTGTGTAATCGATTACACAGAGGGATGGGTCACTGGTAATCGATTACCAGGTATGTGTAATCGATTACACAGTGCATTTTTGCATATTTCATGTTCTGAGGCTGTGTAATTCAAGTTTAGTCTCTGGTAATCGATTACCAAGGCTGTGTAATCGATTACCAGAGATGAAAAGCCTTAAGATACTCCTTTTAACGTCATGTAGTGGTTATGAGATGCATTGTACGACGGCATAGTTAGATTCTTGTGAAAGAGTCTACCCCTTTCTTTTCTTCCTTGTAGATCGTGATGGCGGCGCAGCTAATCCATGATCGAGTAGAGATGGTGTGCCTAGAGGGAGCCTGGGAGACTCTCGAAGGCAACACGAGGTGCCGATTTCGGGGCACCATTCGATTCACGGCTACTTCTTTGGTGCATCCAGATGAACCTGCACAGACGCTTCAGCGCACGGTGGAGTGGACAACTTTCTTTTGGATTAGTTTTGTATACTTTTTGAGGGTGGGTGTATCTAGGACTGACTGTTAGGCTTACTCTTTTGTTTTTGTATGGGTAGACCTGATGTATAGGCATTTGATGATTGTATACATGTGGCTGAAGCCACCACTATGGACACCTTTGCTCTGGATGACACTATATATTTTGTAAAACTCCCATATTTTGGACAGCTTTAAATGATGAATGCATTTATGATCAATCTTGTTATTTGAAAAGAAAGTATTAGCAACTTTATTTGTAAAAGAGTTTATCGACTGTATTTTATCCTTTTATTTTCACGTGACGACCTAAAGTAATGGCTGGTATATTCTTCCTTTTGAAACAGCAAAATAATTTAGAGAATTGTGAGCGGTAAGAAAGAAATGACTCCGAATAGAGTTGTGAACTGGCCATTCAGGACTTTATAATGAGGATTTTCCTTCTAAACCTAGTTATGGTAAAAAGAGAAAGAAATGAAAAAGAAAAAGAAAGAAAAAAAAATACCATGGTTTTTGTTATTTAAATTATTACTATTAAACCAGTCATTAATTTAGGGACGCCACAATCTGCCAGATTCTTCTGTCGCGCTTAAGCTGCGCTTAGCGGTGGATGCACGCTTAGCCCACTGATGAGCTAAGCTCAATTGTCACTTTTGGCACTTCTTGACTTAGCCTCTTTTTCACCTGAAATTGCACATATTTCATCATTAAATCCAATGGAAGTATTCTAGAGACAGCTTTAACAATAAAACAAGATTTATTTAAAAAATCACTACAAAATAACCATAAATTGGGGAACTATACAAGTTTTGAAAAATGTTTTCTATACAAAAGTTAGTCATATAAGACGACTAACACTAACTCGGAGGAAGACAAGTTTCATCCAACAGTAGAAGTCTTCAACCAACTTGGAACTACTTTGTAGATGATCCTCATTAACCTTCAAAAGATTTTTGCTCTCTTCCTAAGGTACTTTCTCTTGGAAGGACACAACATGGAAAAGAGTTGCCTCCTTGGAAAATGCTAAAGGGAAATGTTGTCTTATTCGTGTTGATAAAGGATATGTTCCTCACCTAGGACTTATTCTTCATAAAAAGACTCTAATCCCTAAATAAATAGCAAGACAACCGGGAATGGATGCGCTTATTGCCCAATAATTTGCTTAAGAAGAAGAAGAAAAAAAATGTTATTCCTAACAAGGCAAATAAGAAGGGAAAAGGGAAAAAAAGAAAAAGGAATGCCTCACACAATGAGGAACAAGCTGCCTTGGAAGAAGCCATCTACAACAGTATGAGGGACTTAAATATGGTTTCCAATAGTCAGACTCGAGCTCCCTTGAACATCCATCCAAATAGACTAAGATATGAACCACTTAAACTCTACATGCAAGGCTTTCACCCACATCCAAACAAAATTATCTTTGCCAATGTCATCAAAGATCAATTGAAGTTGGAAAATTATATAGGATACTATCCTTCCAACTTTCACATCAGGAAGTCCACTAGAATAAAATTCTATCTTGATAGGGTAACTCCACAAATTCCAACCCTGGATCCTAATAGGAAGAAGAATCCAAAGCCTAAATCTCTAACATTGCCTATTAGGAAAGCTATTAAATGGCAATGTTTGTCTTCCCTCACTGCTGAAAAAATGAATCGATCTTTACAATAGGAAAAGGAATTATTTGAAGATGATGCTAGAGGTCTTTGGCAATAACATCTAATTGAACATAAATAGTAAGTTGGAAGTTCGAATCTCTCTCAAGCAGAAAGAGAAGACACTTCTACCATTGGAGGAGGAGAGATTAATCCATGCAAAGCTTACCACTTTAATGATGTCACTGCATGCTTCTTGGTGGATGATCCCCAACCTTAGCTTGGTGTAGAAGCTTCTATTCTTCAAACTCTCAAATCTACATTGTTTCAACTCTATGCTACTGCATACAAGTCTAGGAGTGGGTAACAAAAGATTAAGAGATACATATGAAGCAATTTGCACAAGGTCCAAATGTGGAAACCATGGCTATAGCAGAAGTCTTAAACGGCCAAATGTTGGAAGAGGATGAAGATGTTGTTAGTCTTTTGGTGCAAAGTAAAGATAACAATCCAAAAGAAGATGCTCATGATTCTTATCAACTGTCATACCCTAATTTTGTCCGGGGACCATCCGTTGTTGGGATGCGACCCTCGTTTGACCACTTTGAGGTACTTGGCACCCATCGTTAGGCAATTCGTAAAGTTTCGTGACATGCCGGAAGTCAAAAGAAAGCATTGTAGCATAATCCGTGAAGTTCCGTGACATGTCGGAAGTTAAAAGGAAGTGTTAGTGCGCAATCCGTAAAGTTCCGTAACATTCCGAAAGGCAAAAAGGGGATGGTTATGTAATCCGTAAGGTTTCGTAACATTACAGAAAGAAAACAAGCATCGTTACGAAATTCGTAAAGTTTCGTAACGTTACGAAAAAAAATCACCAAAAATGAGCAAGGGGTGTATTTAGTAAAAATGGGGGTGCAAATAGCAACCAGGCCCACTTGGGCCTTCCAAAAAATTCCTCCAGAAGGCGGTTGCTTCTAGAGGAAGCAACCTAGCTCGCCTGGGCAAGCTGGGTGGCAAGCTTCTCCCTTATTTTCCTATAAATATGGGGAGAAGTGAAGGGAAAAAATGTTCAACCCTCCTAGTAATTCGAGATCACTTCAAATTAGTGAAGAAAATCGTTTCCGTGAAGAAAATCCAAGCCAAAGCGCTTCCGTAACGTTTCTGTGGGTGATTTCGCGAAGATTTTCGACCGTTCTTCGTTCGTTCTTTGGTCTTCAACTGGTAAGTTCCCGAAATCGAACTTTTCAATTCATTCTATGTACCCTTAGTGGTCGTCATTTGTTTCGCGTACTTTTATTTTCATTTCATTTACTTTTCGTACCCCCTTTTGACATGCTTTAGTCATTTACTTAAGTCATTTTCTCGTCCAATCAAAAATAAAATAAATTTTCACCGATCGTTTGAATTGTAACATCCATTAATTTCTGTAAAAATGAAATCTGACCGTTCGGTCATGCCGTAACCACGTTGGAAACCAAAAAGACGTAAAATAATAATATAATAATCAAAAATATCTTTTAGCAAAATAAAAAAAAATTAATCGGACGTTTTTCTTTGGGATTTCTCTTTCTTAATCGAATCGACTAATAACCAAAGTGAAACTAAGGCTAAAATCAATTCATAAACCAAACTTTTGTCATCGCCTAAAAACGCCATTTTCAAAGGTCCAACGCCTTGAAATGGTCTTTTCCGCTTTTATTGGTTAAGTGTAGATTTCTAAAAAGCCTAAAATCAATATGTAACTTTGTTACCTCTTTCAAAAATAAAGAAATCATTAATGGTCCAATGCCTTAATGTTTTCTCACTTTTCAAAAGAATCGAAAGATTGTCTAATGGTCCAACGCCTTAAATGACCTTTCATTCAATAAAAACATATCTTACAAAAAAGGATAAAAAAAATAACTTAACCAAAACGCTTTGTTCACAAAAGAACTACGTAGGTCTGATTTTCTCATCACAATTGAGGAATACGTAGGAGCAAAGGGAAACACCCCTTGTCGACCACAAAAAGATAAAAACATAAAAAGGCATAAAAAGGACATGAGAACGTAAAAAGGGAAAAGAATATAAATTGAAGTCATATTTGCACATTTGATTAAAGGTTGTCGTCTCTTGTGACGGACGTGTGGGGTGCAAATACCTTCCCAGTGCGTAAATACAACTCCCGAACCTTTCACTTAAAGTTTGTAGACCACGTCTTTTCCGGGTTTTTCGACGTTTTCCTCAAATAAACATTGGTGGCGACTCCGCGCATATTCCTCTCTTGGAACACACACCCGCGAGTCACGCGTCGCCCTCCCGCCGAAGGCTAGGTTGCGACATCAACCAAACAATATTGTTATTCAAATAAAGCATACTTCTACAACCCAAACTGAGGAAGCACAAGCCAAACTTATTAAGAAACCGACTGCTATCTTTAGAAGGTGTAGAAAACCCAAAGGACAAGCTTGAAATGACTGTATCCACAAATACAATGGATGTTGAAAAAGCTGCTGACAGGTAGCTCTATGAGTCCAAGAGATGTTCATCCTCTCAACTATGCTACACCATCTCAAATTGTCACCTCAGAAATGTTGTCTCGGGCTCTTTAGAGGCAGGAAGAAAAACATCAAGTTGCAACCAGAGCTTTTACCGAGCAACAAAGAGTTGAAGCCTAGTAACATTGAAAACCATAGAATCCAAAATTGCCAATCAATTCATGCAATTGTCTCAGATCCTTGCCCAACAATTCCAATAGGCCACAACAAATTTGCTTGGGCCCTTTGCAAATCAATTCTTCCAACCTACTATTTTCCAGCAACCCTATGTTCAAGATGAACTTATTCTACACCAACAACCTCTAAACATGTTGAACATGTTCCACCACAACATCCACACCCCAAATCACCATCAAACAACAATCCACCACAATGGCCATAAATGACAATGATTGTTTATCATTTTTCATCTTTCAAAGCCATATTTGTCGATGACAAAAGAGGGAGAAATTGGATTTTTGATGTATCATAAGCATCATACTTATCTTTCATCTTTATATGCTAAGTTGTACCATATGATGTTTTTATAAATGAGTTGGTTGGATCATTCTGTTTTGGGAGATTCTTAGATCTAGATGATCCAATATGCTATAATTGGACAATCCAAAATACCCATTGTTTGATGATAATAAAGATACAAATTGTTGATGGACTAATGATTGTTGTGAAGTGAACAAGATATACTTGATAAAAGCTCATACGGTAAAAATCTCTACCTTATGCTTTTAAAGTTATCATCCAAAGGCTAATGAAACTTGTTTTTATTAATTGTCTTAACTAGCGTCCAACGCGCTATTATTAAACAAGCATTTAGTGCTTTATGAAAACTAGTACTTGTGTGTTGAGTGCCTTTATGTGTCCAAAAGGATATAACTAACTTACACTAATTTATATTTAGTTAGTTAACGTCCAAACTGCTTTGCCTGCACATGAAAGCATCTCGAGGATGATCCTCTAAATAGAACTTTCTAATATTTGGATTTTTCCTCTTGATGCATGTTGTGAAAAAATTTCTAAACATTTGAATTTCAAATGAATAAAGGCAGAGACAAAAGGAATGCCATTAGCGAAAAAATCAATTTTACAAGTAGTGGAGGAGAGAGCCGCAAAAGCACTGTACCTTTGTTTCTTCTCTCTCTCCTCAATAAGCTGCCACCTAGCAGAAAAGACAAGTTGCCGATAACAAAATTATTGAGGAAGGTATATATCCAATAACAGATAGTTCTTTTGATGCCTATAAAAGTTTCCTCAAATATCAACATAAGCAAGAGAATTGATTCAATACTCATAAGTGTTGAGACTCTGTCAAAAAAATGTTGAACGCTCAAATGTTCAGAACTTACAAATTTTATCCTTTGCTTAGCAAAGTTGTCTATTGTATTTGAACTTAGTTGTATATCCTCTCTTTAAGAGATTTGAATCTTATATTCAATCAAACTTCTATTTGGAAAGTCAGGAATAACTTAGTGATCAAACAATACTTGGGTATTCTTAATCTTCGAGGGAGATTAAGGGTAAGCCAAGAGTGACATAGAAAATACTTGTGTTAGTAAGGAGTGACAAAGTAAAACTCATTTGTAATCATTTGTGATTAGTGGAACCCTTTATTATTTGTGAAGGAGAATTGGATGTAACTCGGGTTGAGTGAACTAGTATAAACAATACGTTTTTGCTCTAACTTCTATCATAACTTGTTTATTTTTTGTTGTTTCGATCTTATCTTTGGATGCACAAGTTTTTATAAAAGTGTATTTGTGAAGATCTGTTGATTACAGCGTGGATGTTGTTATTGAGAGAATCATTTTCAAACTTGTGTTAAACTAGTTTTTTGTGAAACTCTCTATCTTTTGAAAAAGCTTTGAGTTTTATTTAATACTCAATCCCCTTCTTGTGTGATATATGTTATTTCAATCCTTTCATGTAAAATTTAGAAACCAGTTTTTTTCCAAGCAACTTAATCTTGAGGGCATCCTGCCATGGTTCTCATAATCCGTCATGCAGCAAATCAACAATGATGACCATAGGTTTCAATGGATTACTGATGTGCCATTATTTTCTCCTATTTCTTAACCCTTTTTGCACCATTTTAAGTACTGATTAATCTTATTTGTCAAATTAATTAGGCAGTTTTATTATTTGGGCCCATTAAGCTAATTTGATGTTTTTAATCTAATTTCAGGAATTAATGAAGCATTGGGCTTCAATCCAGAATTGGGCTTGGACTTGAAGAGGGCAGACTATTTTATTCTACAAAATTAGATCTTATCTTATCTTTATCTTATCTAGATATTATTTAGATTTGATCTCATCTAGATATTATTTAATCTAGATCTTATCTTATCTTATCTTATCTAGATTTGAATTTAATTTATTTATGGGCTTGGATTTAAAAGAGATTTGTAAGCTTTGGGGTTGAAAAACTATATAACAACACTAAGGTTCTAGTTTAGCTCTCTCTATCTCTCTCTCTCCTCTCTCTCTTCTATTTTTCGTTTTTAGTTTTAATCTCTCTTCTCTTTCTCTTTTATTTTCGTTTTTTACAATTCCAGTTCAGACTTTTAGTTTTATCAATAAAATTTTGTTCTCTATTTGATTAATGGAAGGCTAAGTCCACAACGTTGTTTTCTCTTGAGGATCAAGCACAGTTCTCTTTGAGATTCTATTATTACTGTTGAATTCCGTTTAGTTTTTCCTCTTCACTAATTACTCTGAATTTGTTGCTATTATATCATGCATGCTTAGTGCTTGATTAATTGTCTCTACGCTTAATTTACGTTCATGCTTAATGATCATTTATGAGTAATTGGTGTGTGTGATGCTTAATCACATAATGAATGCTTTATGTTAAATTTTACAAAAGCAAACAACCCCCCCCCCCAATTTGTTACTATTTCCTACTATCTGTTATGAACATTTGGTTTATCATTGCTCGTTGGGAAACGACCTAGGATCACTTCCTAGTTACTACATTTAAATGTTTATTTGATTCGGGTACGGCCTCGATCAAATTTGGCGCCGTTGTCGGGGAGCAGTGTCCAAAGTTTCATAATAGCTAGTGTCGTGTTAGTGTTTAATTCTTTCGTGTTTTATGTTTAATTGTTAGTGTTGTGTTAGTGTGTGTGTTAGTGTTGTTAGTGTCTTGGTATTTTGTTTAGTATGTGTTCTGTTTTAGTTTTTCTGTTAAGCACTTCCCCTGTTTTAGTTTTGGGTGTTTTGTTGTGAATAGTATTTTGCGACGGATTTAGTGACCACTTTTGCTTACGACAAAGAGTAGTAGTGGAAATCATGTAGCAACGGATTTTAGCGACCACCCTTACTGAATTATTTGGAATTTTTTGTTTTAGTAGCTAGAGTTGTTATTTTTGGCTGAATTTTTTTTGGTAACTTCTTTTAATCTATATTTTGTGGGAAAAATAGCTAGAGCCTTTAGTTTGGTGAGATTTGAAAATTCCAAAAAAGTAGCAAATTTGATTTTTGTCAAAACTTCAAACGGCCATAACTTTTGCTCCGGTTATCAGAATCACAATTATTATATATGTATTTGGGGTAGAAAAAAATTTCCTACACTGTGGCATTCCACCATAGGCTGGTTGAGGTCTCCATCGTCCAAAAATAGTGATTCTGTCAAAAGTTTTTTTATTTTTCAAGTATTATTCTCTTATTTTTCTTAACTTATCATTTTTAGCTTATATAGTTACACTTCTAATTTTCATTTGAAATTTTTTGTGCTATCTTCTCATAATTTTATAAGGTTGCTCACAAAATTTCAAGTCATTTGGATATCATTTAATGGTAGTTGTAGTTCAAAACTACACTGTTACTTGCATAAGAAGACAACTAGTTGTGCATGCTGAATTTAGTGTATGACTAGAGGAAATCCATCTGACTTACAACCCTTTGATCCTGAGATAGATAGGACATTTCATAGATTAGTTAGACATCATTTAGTATCTTTTGAGCATCCTGAGCATTCTGATATTGATGATTTTGAGCATTATAATTTTGAACATTCTGATTTTGTACATTCTGAGAATATGGCACAACCTCCACCCCGTGAGAGGACTCTAAGGGAAATGGCTACACCTGAATTAATTCCATATTGTCTGCTCCACCATGAAACCACCAGATGTCCAGGAGGATCACATATTTCTGAAGGCCTTTCCTCATTCTTTAGAGGGAGTGGCAAAGGACTGGCTATATTACCTTGCTCCAAGGTCCATCACGAGCTGGGATGACCTCAAGAGTGTATTCTTGGAAAAAATTTCTCCTGCTTCCAGGACCACAACCATCAGAAAGGATATTTTAGGTATTAGACAACTCAGTGGAGAGAGCCTATATGAATACTGGGAGAGATTTAAAAAATTATGTGCCAGTTGCCCTCACCACCAGATTTCTGAGCAGCTTCTTCTCCAATATTTTTATGAAGGACTCAACAACATGGAGAAAAGTATGATAGATGCTGCCAATGGTGGAGCACTTGGAGACATGACCCCTGCTAAAGCCAGAAATTTAATTGAGAAGATGGCTTCAAACTCCCAGCAATTTAGTGCCATAAGTGATGTTATTGTCATTAGAGGAGTGCATGAAGTAGCCACGAATTCATCAGGTGAGACTAAGAAGCTTGAAGGTAAACTAGATGCCTTGGTTAACCTGGTAACCCAACTGACCATGAATAAAAAATCTGCACCTGTCGCCAGACTTTGTGGTTTATGCTCCTCTGCCAACCACCACACAGACCTTTGCCCTTCTGTGCAACAATCTAAAGCAATTGAACAGCCTGAAGCTTATGCTGCAAACATCTACAATAGACCTCCTCAACCTCAACAGCAAAATCAGCCACAACAGAATAATTATGACCTCTCTCCAGCAACAGGTACAATCCCGGATGGAGGAATCATCCCAATCTTAGATGGTCGAATCCTTCACAACAGCAACAACAACAACAACATACTTATTTTCAAAATGTTGTTGGCCCAAGTAGATCATACATTCCTCCACCAATCTAGTAGCAACAACAGCAACAGCCCCAGAAATAGCAAACAGTTGAGACCCCTCCGCAACCTTCCCTTGAAGAACTTGTGAGGCAAATGGCTATGCAAAACATGTAGTTTCAGCAAGAGACCAGAGCCTCCATTCACAGCTTAACTAATCAGATGGGACAGTTGGCTACGTAGTTAAATCAACAACAGTCCCAGAATTCTGATAGATTACCTTCTCAATCTGTCCAGCATCCCAAAAATGTGAGTGCCATTACATTGAGGTCAGGAAAGCAATATTAAGTACCTCAACCAGTAGCATCTTCCTCATCCGCCAATGAACCTGCCCAACCTCACTCTACTCCAGAAAAAAATGATGACAAAAATTTAAAGAGTAAGTTACCTAACAATTTCTATGCATGTGAATCTAAAAAGAAGCAACATATCCCTCTTCCATTCCCTCCAAGAGCAATTTCCAACAAAAAAATGGAAGAGGCAGAGAAGGTGATCTTGGAAACATTTAGAAAAGTAGAGGTAATCATACCTCTGCCTGATGCAATAAAGAAAATTCCAAGATATGCTAAATTCTTGAAGGAGTTGTGCACTAATAAACGGAAGCTTAAAGGAAGTGAAAGAATTAGTATGGGCAGAAATGTCTCCGCATTAATTGGTAAATCTGTTCCCCAAATCCTTGAAAAATGTAAAGATCCAGGTACATTCAGCATACCTTGTATTATAGGGTACACTAAGTTTGACAATGTCATGCTAGATTTAGGAGCTTCTATTGGTGTTATGCCTCTGTCTATTTTTAATTCTCTATCTCTAGGTCCTTTGCAGTCAACTGATGTAGTAATTCATTTAGCTAATAGAAGTGTTTCCTATCCTGCTGGTTTCATAGAGGATGTCTTAGTTAGAGTTGGTGAGCTAATTTTCCCTGTTGATTTTTATATTTTAAATATGGAGGAGGGATTTTCTAAAGGATCAGTTCCCAACATTCTAGGCAGACCTTTTATGAAAATTGCTAGAACTAACATAGATGTATATGCAGGCACACTATCTATGGAGTTTGGTGATATAACTATTCATTTTAATATTCTTGATGCTATGAAACACCCATCTGAAGATCTTTCTGTATTTCGTGTTGAAATAATTGACCATATTGTTGATGAATACATGACTGATCTTCATTCTAATCTGCATGCCTGTCACTCTTCAGGCATTGAATCTGAATTTGCACTTGATCATATGTCTGAATTTGATGCTGAGAGTGAATCTGAATTTGATATTGATTACATGTCTGGTGATGTCTTACCTCTTGAGATTGATTTTATAGAGTCAGATCGAACTAACCATGTTTCAGTAAGTACACATACCTCGGACTTTCTTTATGAGGTGCAGGCTGAGAAACCATCTCTTTCTACCACTATCCAGCCGCCCACACCAGAATTGAAGCCTCTGCCATCAAATTTAAAATATGCTTACTTGGATGATAGCAAAAGTTTTCTAGTAATTATATCTACCTCCCTTGTTGATGAGCAAGAGGAGATTTGTTATCAGTTCTCAAGAAGCATAAGAAGGCTATAGGCTGGACCCTGGCGGACATTCCTGGTATTAGCCCATCTACATGTATGCATCGAATAAATGTAGAAGATGGGGCTAAACAAGTAAGACAGCCACAGAGAAGACTCAACCTGGTGATTCTTGATGTAGTGAAGAAGGAGGTAACCAAGCTTTTGCAAGCTGGAATCATTTATCCTATGTCCGACAGCCAATGGGTGAGTCCCGTCCAGGTAGTTCCAAAGAAAATCGGCCTCACCGCGATCAAAAATGAGAAGGAGGAGCTAATTCCTACTCGGGTGCAGAACAGTTGGAGAGTATGCATCGACTATAGGAGGCTGAACCAGGTTACCAAAAAGGACCATTTTCCACTGCCATTCATTGACCAGATGCTTGAACGCCTGGCATGTAAATCTCACTACTGTTTCCTTGATGGTTTTTCTGGTTATATGCAAATCACTATTGCTCCTGAGGATCAGGAAAAGACCACATTCACCTGCCCCTTCGGCACTTTTGCCTATAGGAGGATGCCTTTCGGCCTGTGCAATGCCCCTAGTACCTTCCGGCGATGCATGATTAGTATTTTTAGTGATTTTTTAGAAAATTGCATAGAGGTGTTTATGGATGATTTCACTGTATATGGATCCTCTTTTGATGTTTGTTTGAATAGTCTGGAAAAGGTTTTGAATAGATGCACTGAAACTAACCTTGTTCTAAATTTTGAAAAATGTCATTTTATGGTTGAGCAAGGTATAGTTTTAGGCCACATTATTTCCAATAAGGGCATTGAAGTAGATCCTGCAAAAATTTCTGTTATTTCACAATTGCCTTACCCCTCTTGCGTGCGAGAGGTGCGATCTTTTCTTGGTCATGCAGGATTCTACAGGCGCTTTATAAGAGATTTTAGCAAAGTAGCCCTTCCACTATCTAACTTGTTGCAAAAGGAGGTGGAGTTTGACTTTAGTTATAAATGCAAAGAGGCTTTTGATTGCCTAAAAAGAGCACTGACTACCACCCCCATCATCCAGGCACCCGACTGGACAGCCCCTTTTGAGCTTATGTGTGATGCATCAAATTATGCATTAGGGGCTATCCTTGCTCAGAAAATTGATAAATTGCCTAGGGTGATATATTATGCTTTTAGGACTTTAGATGCTGCCCAAGCGAATTATACTACTACTGAGAAAGAGGTATTAACCGTAGTTTTTGCTCTTGAAAAATTTTGTTCTTATTTGCTTGGTACTCGCATTATTATTCATACTGACCATGCAGCTTTAAAGTACTTGTTGCAGAAGGCTGATTCAAAGCCTAGGTTGATCCGATGGATGCTCTAGCTCCAAGAGTTTGACTTGGAGATCCGTGATAGGAGCGCAGCACAAAATTTAGTTGCTGATCATTTGAGTCGGATCGAACGTGTATCTGATGCGGATTCACCCATTCGGGATGATTTCCCGGATGATCATTTATATATATTGTATAGTATTTCTGATTCTCTTTCTACTCCCTGGTTTGCTAACATTGTCAATTATTTAGTTGCTTCTGTTTTTCCTCCCTTAGCATCTACGGCTCAAAAAGATAAAATTAAAAGTGATGCTAAGCATTTTATTTGGGATGACCCCTACTTGTGGAAATTGTGCAGTGATTAGGTCATTAGACGATGCATTCCAGATCATGAGACTGACTCAGTCCTGCAGTTCTGTCATTCTTCCGCACTGGGAGGTCATCTGGGTGTTCAAAGGACAGCTCGCAAAGTGCTTAACTGTGGCTTTTACTGGCCCACCATCTTTAAAGATGCGTGGAAGATTTGTAGCACTTGTGAGCAATGTCAGAGAGTAGGAAGTGCACTTACATGGCGACAACAAATGCCTCAACAACCTATGCTATTTTGTGAGGTGTTTAATGTCTGGGGTATAGATTTCATTGGCCCTTTTCCTGTATCTTTTGGTTATGTTTACATTCTCCTTGCAGTTGACTATGTTTCAAAATGGGTGGAAGCCAAGCCCACTAGAACTAATGATGCTAAGGTTGTTGTAGATTTTGTCAGATCTAATCTGTTTTGTAGGTTTGGAGTACCTAAAGCAATCTTTAGTGATCAAGGAACCCATTTTTGCAACAAATCAATGCATGCCTTGCTTAAAAAGTATGGGGTTGTCCACAGGGTATCCACACCATACCACCCCCAAACCAATGGACAGGCAGAAATTTCTAATAGGGAGATCAAGAGAATTTTAGAGAAGATTTTGCAGCAAAGCAGGAAAGATTGGAGTACTAGGCTAGATGATGCTCTTTGGGCACATAGGACTGCCTACAAAGCACCCATAGGAATGTCTCCTTATCGGGTTGTCTTTGGAAAGGCATGTCATCTTCCTGTGGAGATTGAGCACAAAGCATACTGGGCAGTGAAGACCTGCAACTTCTCTATGGATCAAGCTGGTGAGGTAAGAAAGTAGCAACTGAGTGGGTTAGATGAGATCCGCCTAGAAGCCTACGAGAATGCCAAGTTCTACAAAGAAAAGACCAAGAAGTTCCATGATAGCATGATAATTAAGAAGGACTTCATGGTTGGGCAAAAAGTGTTATTGTATAATTCTAAGCTTGGACTCATGAGTGGTAAGTTGAGGTCTAAGTGGACTGGTCCTTTTGTTGTTACTAATGTTTTTCCTTATGGTACAGTTGAGATCAAAAGCGACTCCACAAACAAGAGCTTCAAGGTCAATGGACACCGACTTAAGCCATTCCTCACAAATCCTTCTTTAGTGGACGTAGTGGTGGAAGAGACTTCCTTACTCCACCCTACTCTTCCTCTACCATGACTTAGGGAGTTTTTCTTTCCTATCTCCTTTTTTACTTTTATTACATTTGTCTGATTCTATTTGATGGTTTAATTGCTTTTAATCTTTTAATTGTGCCACATTGAGGACAATGTGTTGTTTAAGTATGGGGGGAGTGTGTTTTTTGGTTTTGGTTTTGTTAGTTGTGTTAAATTAGTTTAATTTTGTTAGTTTTGTTGTGTTAAATTTGCATGTTTGTCTTTGAATTATAGGATATGTTCAAGTAATGGGTAGTTGTTCTGAAAATAAAAGTCTCTTGACATTTTGTGACTTGAAATCCTTGTTTTTCCTTTACATGTCATGATAGTTTTGAAAGCTCAATTTGAAAGTGATAAGTTTACCTTTGTGAGAATTCGAGCCATCCATTGTAACGACCCGCCTCGTCGCTACGGTATCCACACTCTAATATTAGATAATTTCAATTTTTATAAAAAGAACTCCCTTAATATTTGCTTATGAAAACAGAAGTGATTTTGTCACAACATAAATTCATCCAACAACATGTCATTACTTAAGTGAATATGCATAATTAAATAGAAACAATAATTTAGTACATGTCATACACATAACAAAAATTAAATATGTTCATATATATTATTCAAATTCCAGTTTTACATCTTTAACTCAACAAAATAAAACTTAAAAACCAACTACGGGGGAGTTGATTACAAAACACAACTCTCTCCCAAAATAACGCCAATGTCATTACGTCGGCTCGGCGGCTCCTCACCAGAATCTTACTCCCTACACTCTGCCACTATCATTCTGTTCCCACGAACAAGGTTCGTGATCATCACAGGTATCAACCACACGATACAAAATTGCAAGGGTGAGTTTATTATAAAAGAACCAATACCAATTCCAAATAACCACAATTAGCAAGGAACACAGGCAAACATGATAAGCATACACAACAATCATTCTTCAACACTCATATCCAATAAATATTCATCATTCACATCCAACAATTACTCATCGTCCATCCATGGACCCAATCAAGACTACACAGAATGATGCGTGCACCTGACTCAACACTCAGATGCAATGTGGTATGTACTAACAACAACCAAACCTCAGGAAATAGCCTAAGCGTGTCCACATGAAGCTCTCACTTAGGGAACTGTGTTGAGTTTGTCGAGACCACCCGGTTGTGCACGTAACAGCCCCCCTCTCATAGGTGATCAGCCTGGGAGCCCAAAGGTGTTC
The DNA here is from genome assembly GCF_000004515.6 of Glycine max. Taxonomy (NCBI): domain Eukaryota; kingdom Viridiplantae; phylum Streptophyta; class Magnoliopsida; order Fabales; family Fabaceae; genus Glycine; species Glycine max. The sequence goes on along the minus strand of NC_038248.2, from coordinate 28,853,752 downwards.
CCTACCAGGTGACAGCCCCCTAGTACAAAGTACACTTGGCCATAGTTACTCTATTTCCTGTGTCGTATGAGCTATGATCACGGCCAAAAGTAAGTGCCAAAGACCATGGACCAATTAAAGCACCTAAGCATCCCCTCATAAATGCTTAGATTCTCTAACCACGCTAGTTACCCACATCTGGGCCATCCGACAAGGTCAATGCACTCTACCCCGCATGACATACACTTCATACGACGTATGATCGTGGCCAAAAGCTAGTGCCAAAGACCCTGGAAGGTCAGTGCACAGTGCCCCCCACGATCATACACAACATCCAACGTATGAACGTGGCCAAAAGCTAGTGCCAAAGACCCTGAAAGGTCAGTGCACAGTGCCCCCCACGAACATACACAACATGCACATGCTAATGCATTTCCAACATCAATCAACAAATCGTATTTCCATGTCATTCACAACATAAATATCATCTCATCTCAATGACGTTATCAACAACAACAACAACCTCATTTCATATTCACATATTCATCAATAATAACAATTCATGTTGACATGGTCTTTATTAACAATGTCATCTCAAATTAATATCATCATAATTATCATTATCATCACATATCAATTAAAATCCTCAATAGCAACATCAACAGCAATTCAAACAAACACAACAATATCATTTCCACACGCACGGTCTTCAAACAACACATTTCAAACAACCAAAAAAATATCATTCATCACAATACATATATATATATATATATATATATATATATATAAATATCAGACTGCTGTGCTTCCAGAAAATACTGTTCAAACACATACTGTTTAAATTAAAATTACTGTACATGCTTCAGATCCATAAGTTTAGTTAACATATGCCCTTACGGACACTATTCCTACTTCTCCATCAGGCTCTGATACCAGAGGTCAGCGGAGTAGGATCAAACGGACAGATAGGAAGTAAGAATGCAGTATGATTAATGAAATGAAAATATAAACTTGAAAACAGATATCAAGGTCACACCGGAGACCGGCTTACAAAACCCAGGTTTTCATAAACAAAGAAACCGAAGCGACGGCAGAGCCGCACAGGATTGGTGGAGGGAGAAGAGAGAAGGATGAAAAATAGAAATTTATTGGATCTAGAAAGAAGCGCTTACAAAAATCTTGTTTCAGAGCACCTCTCTTCCGAAACCTGAAAAAATGGCTAAATGAAAGGGTGCCTCACAACATACTTGAGGACTCCTTATATAGCCAAAAATCTAAGACCGGTAGTTGCCGGTAGTTTTGACCGGGACTATTTGACTGTTTGTTACAAGACAAGTAGTTTTGACCGGGACTTTAATGGCTACAGGACAGGTAGTATTGTCCATCATTAATTACACATTAATTACAAACAAACGGTTTTGTGACCGAAATTAAATTTAATCTAAACAGATACCAAAACAATCATCTTCGTTTTGGTAAAAGGGATCTTCTTCGTCTTCTTCGGCAGAACTTGTTTCTTCCTTCTTTGAGGATGAAGCTTCTTCTTCTTGTTGTAACATTTGTAGAACTTCCTTCAGATTTTTAGCTAAGACCTCCTTTGATGTCGATCCTGCTAAAAATGCTGCCAGATGAGACTTTTGGTTCAAAAACACAGAAGTCTCTGGATCAGCCGCTTTGAGGAATTCTGGATGGGATTTGAACCATAGTTTTACTTGTTCTGGATCCGCTTTGGATGAGTCAAATTGTGTCCACCATTTTACAAATGCGTGTCTTTGTAGTGATGGATATTGATTTGTCTTTTCAGTCTTGCTGTAACGATATTGCCATGAGAATATCCATGACAGTGCAAAGCTTGAAAAGTATTTAAGATCTGCTGGAATTCGTCATTCCTGCGAATTGTATTGTTTCTTAAATTGGGAAAATCCTTGTTGGACCGTTTCTGGGAATATCTCTGGGATGGGTCCAAAGAAGTCCCACCATTGCAAAAACCAATTGGGAAAATTGTAAATTGTGTTGGTCTTGAAATATATCAGCCATGAATGCTTGAAGCGGGTATTTTGGTGCCAAAACACCTTAGTCCAAGCATCAACGTAATCCCAATAGGTATAACCTACCGGATCAAATGGAACTGAGAATCTCTTTCCTTTGTTCAAGTCCGAACCAAAGTGTCTTGGTTGAAGAACTTTTAGTATTTGGATGGTTGAGTGGGTGTTTAAGGTTTGGTCTTTTGGGTCTTTGAAGTGTTTGATAGATACTGAGTTTGAATCTACCAAAATCAATTCATAAAAAGTTCTTGTCTTCAGGATGGTGGTTGGTTTGTAGTGAAATCCTGGTGGGAAAGCCTTGGCCGTCGCCTTGAAGGGATTTTTGTCCCAAAATTCAGGTTCCATCTGCAAAACAGTTAACAATTTATTTTTATAAATATAATTGTTAGTTTGTTTGGTAGGTGGTGTTTGGGCTTTGGCTAAAGGTAGTTTTCCTTTAGTATTGGTGGCTGTTTTGGTCATTGACGCATTTTGGATCATTGTTTGTAAATTTGATTCAGATTCATCATCAGATTCTGAGGCAATGTCTGCCCAAGATTTTTTGATTATTTTTGGAAATTTGGTCAGACCCATGTCTTGAAGGGCCTGAAGGGTTTCAATTGGCCAAGCATAGTCGGCCGATGTTTGTTTGGCGGTTGCCGGTTTGGGAGATTCCTGAGTGGATGGCTCAGGTTTGATTGAGGCAATCTGGGTTGATGACCCTTCTAAGTTGGTTTTCTGGGTAGATGACCCAGCCTGGGTTGGTGACCCAGAAGAGGTAGATGATTTCTTCATGGTTGGTTCTGGAAGAGCCAGCCTGGCTCCTTTGCCTGTACTCCTTCCTCCCCGTAGGGAGATTCCCGATGCCTTAGGAGGCATTACCACTTTTCTGTAAGAATTCACGGGTAAGGTAGTCAGGTAGTGAATTTGAGGTGCCCTTGATGTATTCTATGTCAAAATCAAAGACACTTAAAATTGCTTGCCATCGTGCAAAAATTTGTTTTGAGGCAAGGTTTTTAACATCTTTTTGTAAAATATCTTTGGCTGATTTACAATCAACCCTGATTAAAAAATTTTGGTTTAATAAATCTGATTGGAATTTGGAAATGCACAAAACAATTGCTAAAACTTCTTTTTTAACAGTTGAATATTTTAATTGCGCAGGATTCCAATGTTTTGATGTATATGCAATGACATGATCTTGGCCATGGACTCTTTGTTTGAGGATGCCACCATAACCTATGTCTGAAGCATCAGTTTCGACAATTTTAAATGCCTGTGGAATAGGAAGATACAGACATTTAATGGATTGGACTTTGACTTTGATTTCTTTAACCGTTTGTGTATGGAGGTCAGTCCAAGGAGGCGGATTTTTCTTCAGCCTATCATGTAATGGCTTGACAATATTATTTAAATAGGGGACAAATTCTCCTACGTAATTTAGACAACCTAGAAATCTTTGTAACTGGGTTTTGTCTAAGATTTGGTTGGGGAATTTGCTAGCAAACTCTATTGACCTTTCGATTGGAATGATTGTACCTTGATATATATTGTGACCAAGGAATTGAATTCGAGTTTAGAAAAAAATGATTTTTGATTTGGAGACTATTTTGATTTGGAGACTGCCAAACCATTTTGTTTGATGATATGTATGAAGGTTTGGAGATGTTTGAAATGTTGGTCAATGTTTTGGGAAAAGATTAAAACATCATCTATGTAGACAATGACAAATTTTGAATAGGGATTAAAAATATCGTTCATAATTTTTTGAAATTCTGAAGGGGCATTCTTCAGTCCGAATGGCATCACGTTCCATTCATATTGCCCGAAAGGTACAGTAAACGTTGTTTTGTACCTATCTGATTCTTGGATCTGGATTTGCCAAAATCCAGATTTCATATCAAATTTTGAGAATATCTTTGCAGAATTTAATCTGTTAAGAAAATCTTTTTTTTTTGGAATAGGATATCTAATCCATTGTAATGCTTGATTTAATGGTTTGTAATTTATGACTAAGCGGAGTGTTCCACGCTCAATCTCAGATTGTTTGTTAACATAAAAAGCCGCACAAGACCATGGGCTTTTGCTTTTCCGGATTAGGCCTTTATCAAGCAAATCCTTGATTTCCTTTTGATAGTATTGAAGAAGTTCTTCATTCATTTGGATTGGTCTGGCTTTTGTGGGAATTTGTTTTTCCCTAAAGTCTTTCTCATAAGGGAGATCGACAATATGTTTCTTTCTGTCCCAAAATGCATGTGGCAATTCAGAACAAACGGTCGATTCAATATGATTTAATAAAGATTGAATTCTTTCTTTTACTTGGGGTTTTCCCAGTTGTATCTGAATATTATTAAAAGATACTTCTTCTTTTAAGAAGTTAATTTGATTAATCTTATTTTCTATAAGATTTATATTTCTAGAAATTGGTTTAGTAGAAAAATTAAATGTAATTTTTCTTCCTAAATAATTTGTTGTTATTCCTTCATTAGATATTTGGATGGGAAACAGGGCTCTAATGAAGGGCGTTCCTAAGATTACTTCATTCTTAAGGTTTTTTACCAGAAGAAAGTTTGTGTTAATCTTAAGACCTTGGTTTTCAATGATTACATTTGATAGCTTAAAATTAATTTTTAATTTTGAGCCGTTTGCCGTACTTAATTTTTCTGAGGTTTTCTCAAAGAATTTTGTAGGAATTAATCCTTCTAAAATGCAGTTTGAATCAGCCCCTGTATCAAATAGGGCCATTGTTTCTAAAACGAAATCATTAATAATTATTTTTATGTTTATGTAAAATTTTTGGATTTTAATCTTGTTGATTAATCCCATAAACATATCATCTTCTAAATTTTCTGGTTGGTTTTCCTCACTGTTGTTGGTATTTTCAGAATCACTATCTTCCTCAAGTTGAGAAAGAATGATCTGATGAATTTCTTGTTGTTGACGAAGTTCTTTTACTTCTCTTTTTAGATTGTTTATCTCTGTTTGGAGATCTTGGATTGTCGTTGGTTTGGTTGAAGAATTTTCTAATCTCTTGAGTATGTTACTTACATCAAATTTGTTGTTCGTGATAAAATCCTTTTGTCTAGGTTTTACCTCTAATGTTTTCTTGAGTTTTTCCAGAAAAACCTTCTTTTCCTGGGGGTCAGGTATGGAATTGATTGCTTCAAACAAGAGATCTTGTTCTCTCGTTAGAGTATTGATTTGCCCATCATCATCATCTGTTGATGATAGTTGGTCATCTTGTTGGATTAAGTTTAGGTTTTCATCGGAAAGCACGGAGGATGAAGTTTCTGTTTCTTCCTCCGAGGTTTCTATGAGCAAATTGTTTATTTGCTCTTCAATTGCGGGTTCGAGGTTAAGGTTTCTTAACTTCTTTTTTAGCCTACAGTATTTGCTGATGTGGCCTTGTTTTCCACAATTGTAGCACGTTATTTTTGATTTTGTTTTCTGTTTAGGATTTTCCATTTCTCTACTGGTTGATGGTTTGTGTGAGTATCTCCTCCTTGGAAATCTCTTTGTATTGACCGGTTTATTCTCATGGATTTCTTTTTTAGAGGATTGTTTTTTCTTTTGTTTTGGACAGGCCGGTAGACCAAATTGTTCGCAGAAATAACCTAAATCTCTCTTTGTTTGAGCCTTTTCTTTGGCTAATTGCCTCTGAATTTTGTCATCCTGACAAATTTTTAAGGCTACCTTTTGGACGTAAGAAATTAATTGACCATAGCTTAAACTTTCATATGGAATATCTCCATTGGCAGATTGACTACGGATTTTATCTCTAACCTTGTCTCCTAATGATCTGGGAAGACCAGCTAGAAATTTTTCTTTCCAAAAAGGTTGTTGACTATCTTCTCTTGTGTAAACCCTAGTTAGGAAAGTATCTCTATACCACCTAAAATCCGCTAAGGTTCTACACTTAAGATTTGACAATAATTCTGCAGACCTATCTTTCCACAAGGATGGGTCTCCAATGAAATGTTGGGCTATTGTAAAAATTAATGTGTTAACAGCGTCAGGAATCTCTTTATCATCGTCATTAGTAATGACTTTTCCATTGAGATCCGTCTTAACTGCACTGTAAATTTTTGATTTCTCTTCGTTAGTGAGATAATTATCCCACCATCCTTTCAGTTGTCCAGAAAATCCTGCCACTAAGATATCTATAATGGTCTCTTCTGAACATTCATGGGAGGTTTGGTAAGCCGTAGCTACCATGGTCATATGTTGGAGTGTGTTCATGATGTTATACTCCGTTTGTGCATCTATGTTCCATTCATAGATGTTGTTTGCACTAAAACTCTTAAAATTGTTTTCACCTCTTTCTTCTAATAGAAGGTCAGGGGCAGTTGGACGTTGATAATATAATTTGGAGGGTGTCTTCCAGTGTTTGGAATTAATTGGATTTATATTCTTTTCTGACACTAATCCTATCTCAGTTGTGTTATCTGAGTTTTGGTCACTATCTTCATTAATAACATTGATTAATTTGGAGGTACTTCTTGTTACCATTTTGGAAGTATTTTCCGAGGCTTGGGGGGTATCTGGAATGACTTTAAGTAAACTACCAATCTTGTTTAATAATTCACTATGGTTGTCACCTACGCCTTCAATTAAGGATTTAGTTTTTCTAAGTTCCCTAATTTTTCTTTTAGCCTTCTCACTAACTTTGAAAGGTTTGAATAAAGGTTTTTCAATGGGGATTTTTGGCGAAGTTTCCTCAATTGATTTTTGTTTAGGAACTACCTTAGTTTTTATGGTTTCTCCTAAAGCTTGTAAGTATTTGTTGGTATAATTTGCCTGTTCCATTAGGCTCTTAATGTCTTTAGAGGTTACTTCCTCATTGACATATTTTGTCTTGAATGGAATTGCCATGACAGGTTTATTGTTACTGTCTTTGATGTTTGGTAGTTGATATTGTGTTGCGGGAGGTAATTCCGATTGGATTAACTCACCATCCTTCACTTGCCAATTTGTTATGACATTTGTTGTTGGATCACCTATGATGTCTTGTTTCCAAGGGTAATCTATATCCTTTCTGATGGCATAAGCATGAAACCAATCAAAGAAAAGGACATTAATTTTGACTCTTTCGACAAATTCGTAGAACTTGTCTTGGATTTGTTTTCTGTTTGTACCCTTGTAATGTTGGAAAAACCATCTCCTTTGGGGTTCATTCTCCGGAGAATAAAAATCTTTCCTAAGGGTTTCCTTATCAATGCTAAAGTTGTCAGATAACATCATAAGGTTCCATAGAAGAGTATGTTGGGGATTGGATCGACCTTTGGTCGTCCTCCTGTTCTTGGTTGTAAGTTGTTCTAGGTATGCTTGAAGTGGTTATCTCTACCTTTCCGGAGTTATCTTGCTTAATATGCTCTATTGTTGGAGCGGGTCGGGGAATAGACGGTGTGGCCTTATCCATAACCCATCTTTCGGGAAGAGTTACTTCATCCCATTTTATTTTTCTCGGGAGAGACACGTTAGCCTTTGTCATATCAGTGATAAACAAGGTTGTTTCTCTTGCTTAATATGCTCTATGGTTGGAGCGGGTCGGGGAATAGACGGTGTGGCCTTATCCATAACCCATCTTTCGGGAAGAGTTACTTCATCCCATTTTATTTTTCTCGGGAGAGACACGTTAGCCTTTGTCATATCAGTGATAAACAAGGTTGTTTCTCCTTTTTGAGGTTTTAATAGGACTCTAGATGCACAAGTATTCATGACCTTGTACTGGATCCTATAAATTAAGGCTGCTGGGATTGATCCTTCTTTCATGTCAAGGCCATGAAAGTGGATGTTTAAGAACAGAGAGTCAAGAATGTTTCTGTCCATCAGACTCACTGTTTTGTTTGGATAACAATTAAAATATATTGGACCTTGTCCTAGGCTGGTTTCATTTCATTAATATATATATATATATATATATATCGCATCCCATTAGTTAAAAAGTATTTTTTTTTAAAGAAAAATCAGCATGCAACAGGGACAGGCAGATATCCTCACAGCTAGGTTCCCTGACCCTAACTATGGTGTTAAAACGGTAAATTTTATAATAAACTCCCCTCACCTATCGTGAGCTACCCCGCGGATTCCTCGTCACGTCACTTGAAGATTCCTTTTTGTCCTTGCTTGTCGATTCCACACAAGCCTCTACCATGCCAAAACAAAGGAGACTTAGTATCGATTTCAGAAAACAAAGCTAGTAACAGTGCTATGGGTCAAACACCCATATCACTACATGAAAGAGCTGAGAGCATTTCGGGTTTTACAAAGGAAGGTCATTTGGAAATTCCGACCACGCCAATGTCACCGGGGTTCAGTGTAGATTACGAAAATAACATGCATTTCATGAAAGGATAACGTTTACAAAGTCTCTTTCTCTAAGGTTTTTCAAAGGAAGCATAAGACATGCAATGACGGTTTCAAAGTCAGAAAAGATGCAAAGAAAAAATGAAACTAACAAGAAACAAGCATAGAACCATGGTTACCTCGAAAGAAAACGAAAGGTCAGATTAGGGTTTTCGTTCTCTACCAGAACCGCAAGCCAAGTTGGAAGATTCCGCTTCGGTTGAAGGGTTCCTCTCGGTGTGGGTTTTCAATGGAGAAAAATGATGGTTTGTGGTGGCTAATGGTGGCTGTGGTTGATGGAGAAAGTTCTTGGAACTTTAGAAATGGCTGTGGAAGAAAGAAAGAAGAACAAATGACGTTTTTCCTAAGCTACAAGAAAGCAAAGGCTGAAATGCTTAAATAAGATATGCTCTCGGGAACGGAAGCTTCTAGCACACACCAGACATCTTCTCAAAGATCCCAACGGTCAGATCATGGAAGATTGTCTTTTAAAGTTTCAAACCAAATTTCGAGAAGATCCAACGGTTAACGAAGGTTGGGCAGCGCTTTTACCGAGGCAGCTTCATGTAGTTTTCTCTAGAAGCTTCATTAAGAGGCTTCCTCCAAAAGCTTCATTAAGAGGCTTCTAGCACACTCCAGACATCTTCTCAACGATCCCAACGGTTAGATCATGGAAAAATGTCTTGTAAAGTTGCAGACCAAATTTCGAGAAGATCCAACGGTTAACGAAGGCTAGGCAGCATTTTTACCGAGGCAGTTTCATGTAGCTTTCTCTAGAAGCTTCATTAAGAAGCTTCCTCCAGAAGCTTCCTCGTGGCTTCTTTGAGAAGCTTTCTCAAGAGGCTTCTTTGAGAAGTTAGATCCTTATCTATCCACACCCCTCTATTAACTAAATTAACTTCCTTAAAAATAATTACGGATGAAAATAACGCAACAAATAATCAAACATCAAATAATCAAACATCAAACATAATTACTAATAATATATATATATATATATATATATATATCAGGGTGTTACATCCATCATCATAATCTTTTGGTGTGTTTTTCCCCATTGATTGCTTGCACAATAGCCTTGGCTTGATTCTTGTTGATGCTTCCTAATTCACATGCATATTTGGAAATGATTTAGGCAATTTCGTTCTTATAAGCTTCTAGCCAAATGGACTTACCTTGAATTAATTCCTTTGATAGCCCCTTTGAGCCTATTTTCCCCTTTCTTTGTTTTGAAGCTCATTACAAGCCTTAAGTGAAAAACCATGATATCACCTTACCCTTAAGGAATTTTGGAGCTTTAGAATTGTTTTGGGAATAAGCTGGGATTAAGTGTGGGGGGGTATGTTTCATTGGAAGATATGATTTTTGGCCATGCTTAATGTTTTATTTTGGTCATGCTTGATGTATATATATATTGCCTAGTTCTTTCTTTAATCTTCAATTTCGTACTGTTCAATCAAAATAAAAAAAAATTCAATTGTTGCAAATTCTGCAATTTCGTACTATTCAAAAAAAAAAGAAGAAAAGAAGTGAAGTTGAATAAATAAGGTCTTGATATGAAAACTTGATTTGGGAGCCTTGGTTGATTTTGTTGATATTAGAGGGTTTGGGTTTACTACTTGTGCTTAATTTCCACTTATTCCCCATTGCTCCTCTATTCCTTTGGGATTTAGCTACTTATTCCATATTTTTCTTCCCTACCTTGTCCTTGGCCCCATTACAACCTTTAAAGGCTCATGTGCATGTGTTTGTCAAGTTGTTGTCAATTTTAGAATTTTGCCAAGTCTATGTGGTGTTTGTTTTCATGGGTGCTTCGAGAGTAAACAGTAGCCTAGACACTTGAGAGATAGAGTGTATATCTTGTGAGGCTTAATCATTTTTCATTCTTGAGCTGATTAACTATTTTGCCATGATTGGGTTGCTTGGATGATTTTCACGAATGTCTTGGCTCTTTGAATCTCTTCATGTTAGATGTTACACATTCCTTTTATTCCTTGATGTTCATTGAGAAATATGTAAATGTTTTGTCTGTCTCTCTTTGATATCCTTGGATTTTGTTCTTTATTTCATTTTGCCCAGGATTACAAAAGGCTAAGTATGGGGGGTTCTGATGTGCCATTATTTTCTCCTATTTCTTAACCCTTTTTGCACCATTTTAAGTACTAATTAATCTTAATTGTCAAATTAATTAGGCAGTTTTATTATTTGGGCCAATTAAGCAAATTTGATGTTTTTAATCTAATTTCAGGAATTAATGAAGCATTGGGCTTGGAATTGAAGAGGGCAGACTATTTTATTCTACAAAATTAGATCTTATCTTATCTAGATATTATTTAGATTTGATCTCATCTAGATATTATTTAATCTAGATCTTATCTTATCTTATCTTATCTAGATTTGAATTTAATTTATTTATGGGCTTGGATTTAAAAGAGATTTGTAAGCTTTGGAGCTGAAAAACTATATAGCAGCACCAAGGTTCTAGTTTAGCTCTCTCTCTCTCTCTCCTCTCTCTCTTCTATTTTTCGTGTTTAGTTTTAGTCTCTCTTCTCTTTCTCTTTTATTTTCGTTTTTTACAATTCCAGTTCAGACTTTTAGTTTTATCAATAAAATTTCGTTCTCTATTTGATTAATGGAAGGCTAAGTCCGCAGCGTTGTTTTCTCTTGAGGATCAAGCACAATTCTCTTTGAGGTTCTATTATTATTGTTGAATTCCGTTCAGTTTTTCCTCTTCACTAATTACTCTGAATTTGTTGCTATTAATTCATGCATGCTTAGTGCTTGATTAATTGTCTCTGCGCTTAATTTACGTTCATGCTTAATGATCATTTATGAGTAATTGGTGTGTGTTATGCTTAATCACATAATGAATGCTTTATGTTAAATTTCGCTTAGTAATTTAATTTAGGGTTGGATTAAGTGATTGAACTGATAAAGGATAAATTATCGCAACCTAGGATAAGAGACTTGCTTGTGAATTAAGGGGAAGCAACGTATTTTAATTTTGATAATTTCTAATTCAATTTTACTCGTTGTTTAATTTACAAAAGCAAACAACCCCCCCCCCCCCAATTTGTTACTATTTCCTACTATCTGTCATGAACATTTGGTTTATCATTACTCGTTGGGAAACGACCTATGATCACTTCCTAGTTACTACAATTTAATGTTTATTTGATTCAGGTACGGCCTCGATCAAATTTGGCGCCGTTGCCAAGGAGCAGTGTCCAAAGGTTCATAATAGCTAGTTTCGTGTTAGTGTTTAAATCTTTCGTGTTTTATGCTTAATTGTTAGTGTTGTTTAGTGTCTTAGTATTTTGTTTAGTGTGTGTTCTATTTTAGTTTTTCTGTTAAGCGCTTCCCCTGTTTCAGTTTTTGGTGTTTTGCTGTGAATAGTGTTTTGCGACGGATTTAGTGACCACCTTTGCTTACGGCAAAACAGAGTAGTAGTGGAAATCATGTAGCGACGGATTTTAGCGACCACCCTTGCTGAATTATTTGGGATTTTTTGTTTTAGTAGCTAGAGTTGTTATTTTTGGCTGAATTTTTTGTGGTAACTTCTTCTAATCTATATTTTGTGGGAAAAATAGCTAGAGCCTTTAGTTTGGTCAAATTTGAAAGTTCCAAAAAGTAGCAAATTTGATTTTTGTCAAAACTTCAAACGACCATAACTTTTGCTCCGGTTATAAGAATTGCAATTATTATATATGTATTTGGGGTAGAAAAAAATTTCTTACACCATTCAACCTGCCATAGGCTGACTGAGGTCTTCATCATCCAAAAAAAAGTGATTCTGTCAAAAGTTTTTTATTTTTCAAGTATTATTCTCTTATTTTTCTTAACTTATCATTTTTAGCCTATATAGTTAGACTTCGAATTTTCATTTGAAAATTTTTGTGCTATCTTCTCATCATTTTTTAAGGTTGCTCACAAAATTTGAAGTCATTTAGATATCATTTAATGATAGCTGTAGTTCAAACCTACACTGTCACTTGCATAAGAAGACAACTAGTTGTGCATGCTGAATTTAGTGTATGACTAGAGGAAATTCATCTGACTTACAACCCTTTGATCCTGAGATAGATAGGACATTTCATAGATTAGTTAGACATCATTTAGTACCTTTTGAGCATCCAGAGCATTCTGATATTGGTGATTTTGAGCATTATAATTTTGAACATTCTGATTTTGTACATTCTGAGAATATGACACAACCTCCACCCCGTGAGAGGACTCTAAGGGAAATGGTTGCACCTGATTTCACCTGCGAAAGCTTGTGCATCCAATACCCTGATGAAGATGTCTCATATGTTCTTAAAACTGGACTGATCCATTTGCTTCCTGATGTGCCATCATTTTCTTCTATTTCTTAAACCCTTTTTGCACCATTTTAATTACTGATTAGTCTTAATTGTCAAATTAATTAGGCAGTTTTATTATTTGGGCTCATTCAGCTAATTTGATGTCTTTAATCTAATTTCAGGAATTAATGAAACATTGACTTAATCCGGATTTTGGTTGTGGACTTGAAGAGGGCAAATAAAGTAGCGCTTACTTTAGTTAATTTCTAATTAGGAGATTGCAATTTTATTTTATGTGGTTAAGAGTTTATTTCGTTTTGGGCCAGAATAATGTAATAGGGCCCAGTTACTTTAAGTGACTCTTTTTAAATAGTAGCCTTGGGATTCGTGCCAGGCTATTCTGTTAGGCTATTCAATATTCAGAGCATTGTTTAGGGTTTTACGTTTTTATGTTCTAATGTTACTGTTCACGTAATGCAATTTTCCATTTTCTGCTTCTAATTACAATTGCGTTCTTGTTTCTTCTTCTGCTTCCATTTACGTTTCTGTTTCATTTACATTTCTGCTTTTAGTTTCATTTACGTTTTCTGTTTGAATCTATGGAAGGCTAAATATTCTGGTGTTGTTTCCTTTTGAGGACGAAGCTCAGCTCTCTTCGAGGTTTTGTTTATAATGTGGCTTCCTGGCAGTTTTCCCTTCACCAGTTAACCCACATTCGTTAATATTAATTTGTGCACGCTTCATGTTCGATTAATTGCCTCTGAGCCTAACTTGCATTCATGCTTAATGGACGAAGGGTTAACTGGTGTATGTGTTCCCTAATCACATATTGACAACCTTAAGTTGATTTTCGCTTAGTAAATTGAAATAGGGTTGGATTAAGTTGTTAACTGTTAGGGACGAATTCTCCATAACATAGGACAAGAGAATGGCTTCTGAATTAGAGGAAACAACTCGTTTTTAATATTATTAGTTTCGTATTCCAGTTTACTTGTTATGTTCTTTAAATCACAAAACAAACAAACTCCCCCAATCATAATTGTTACTGCAAGTGTATTATGAACATTTGGTTTATCATTGCTCGTTGGGAAACGACCTAGGATCACTTCCTAGTTACTGCATTTTCATGTTTATTTGATTCGGGTACGGCCTCGATCACTTCCAAAGTTTCATGGCCTTGCAGGTGAAGACCCACAAAGCATCTGAAAGAATTCCATATTGTCTGCTCCACCATGAAACCACCAGATGTCCAGGAGGATCACATATTTCTAAAGGCCTTTCCTCATTCTTTAGAGGGAGTGGCAAAGGACTGGCTATATTACATTGCTCCAAGGTCCATCACGAGCTGGGATGACCTCAAGAGAGTATTCTTAGAAAAAATTTCTCCTGCTTCCAGGACCACGACCATAAGAAAGGATATTTTAGGTATTAGACAACTCAGTGGAGAGAGCCTATATGAATACTAGGAGAGATTTAAAAAATTATGTGCCAGTTGCCCTCACCACCAGATTTCAGAGCAGCTTCTTCTCCAATATTTTTATGAAGGACTCAGCAACATGGAGAGAAGTATGATAGATGCTGCCAGTGGTGGAGCCCTTGGAGACATGACCCCTGCTGAAGCCAAAAATTTAATTGAGAAGATGGCTTCAAACTCCCAACAATTTAGTGCTAGAAGTGATGCTATTGTCATTAGAGGAGTGCATGAAGTAGCCACGAATTCATCAGGTGAGACTAAGAAGCTTGAAGGTAAACTAGATGCCATGGTTAACCTGGTAACCCAACTGGCCATGAATCAAAAATCTGCACCTGTCGCCAGACTATGTGGTTTATGCTCCTCTGTCGACCACCACACAGACCTTTGCCCTTCTGTGCAACAATCTGAAGAAATTGAATAGCCTGAAGCTTATGCTGCAAACATCCACAACAGACCTCCTCAACCTCAACAGCAAAATCAGCCACAACAGAATAATTATGACCTCTCCAACAACAGGTACAATCCCGGATGGAGGAATCATCCCAACCTTAGATGGTCGAATCCTTCACAACAGCAACAGCAACAACAACAGACTTATTTTCAAAATGCTGCTGGCCCAAGCAGACCATACGTTCCTCCACCAATCCAGCAGCAACAGCAACAACAGCCCCAGAAATAACAAACAGTTGAGGCCCCTCCGCAACCTTCCCTTGAAGATCTTGTGAGGCAAATGACTATGCAAAACATGCAGTTTCAGCAAGAGACCAGAGCCTCCATTCACAGCTTAACTAATCAGATGGGACAGTTGGCTACGCAGTTAAATCAACAACAGTCCCAGAATTCTGATAGATTACCTTCTCAATCTGTCCAAAATCCCAAAAATGTGAGCGCCATTACATTGAGGTCAGGAAAGCAATGTCAAGGACCTCAACCAGTAGCATCTTCCTCATCCGCCAATGAACTTGCCCAACCTCACTCTACTCCAGAAAAAGATGATGACAAAAATTTAAAGAGTAAGTTACCTAACAATTTCTATACAGGTGAATCTAAAGAGAAGCAACATATCCCTCTTCCATTCCCTCCAAGAGCAATTTTCAACATATGCCTCTTTGGGTACGGCCTCGATCAATTACCTTCCCCGTACTCAATCTTGGCTAGGCTTTCTTGAAACAAATCAATCTTTGCCATCGAGGGGCATGTCCATGTCTTTAAAGGAAACACGTTTAGATGATACTCCTCCCCCTCTTGCAGGGGGATCTTTGTTGGAGCCCGAGCTATTCAAACCACTTGCAGAGAAGGAGAAACCGCTTAGCAGAGCTTATATTAATTACTATGTTTTCATTGAATAACTAATGTGTTTATTGTAATTGGCGTTTTTAGAGTAAATTGTGGCATGCGTATAACTTCCAATCCCATTCATAGAGGCTATTAAATTTCTCCTTCGTAACTCACGTTGTTTGATCAGGGAGTAGATGTTCTGTTTTTTGATATTGTGAAGTCCGAGGTGATTTATATGATTCCTATGGTCATGTTCTACTCCCTTCGGTCCTATATATTGGTCACATTCAAGAAGGAATACTTGGTCCTATTTATAAGTCACCAACTAACCTATTAATAATGATTTTCCAATTATGTCCTTTATACTATTCACAACACTTCATTATTAGGGAAGCCTATTTTCCATGCACCATCCACCCACTCTTCTCTCTCCATGTAATTAATGAAAATGTGAGTACCTCTTCAAATACTCCATTCTATTTCTGTCTCTCATATTACCTTCTTTCTCATATTACCTATGTCTTTTGTTTTCTTTCTCAATTGAAATTAGAACATTTTTCTCTCCATGGAGAAAGGCAAGGAACCCATTGTAAGCCATAAGGATTTGTTGGCATTGGTTGTTGAGGACTCAGACACTGAACAAGAGTCTCAATGTTATGAAGATTTGCTTGGAATGGTTGTGGAAGACTCGCTAGAGTCTGAACATGTCCTCCCCTTCTACTTGAACCAGTTACAAGAGGAGGAGGTGAACTAGAATATGCTATTTCCGAAAATGATTAAGTTCAAATGCGCCGTCATCTTCAAGTGCAGCAAAAATGGTTGAAGGTTCAAGTGTGGCGTCGTCTTCAAGTGCAGCGAAAATGATTGAAGGTTCGAGTGCGACGTCATCTTCAAGTGCATCATCATTGGTTAGTAACGAAGTGCTCTTATTCGATCTTAACAAGTTCCCAGAGGAAGAGTGTGAGGATGATACTAAGGAAGAGAAAAAAAAACTTGTTGAGTGAGCACTGCTAAAAATATATTTTCCTTATTATTACTAATGCCATTGTGGAGAGATTTTGTTGGTTCTTTATTAGGTTCATCCATCCATGTTTCAATGCTAGTGGCTTAAGAATATCTTTTTGATGTGAACTTGTTAGTAACATATTAATCTAGTTTAATTTGTTCTATTTCTCCATAATCCCATGCATGCGCTTTTTGGCATTCTATTTTATGTGACTATTGGAAAGTTTTTATATTTTGCATTTGATGTAGCATTCTATTTTGGTCCAATAAGAAAGCTTGTCTAAATATATAGGCTAGTAATACATTATATTGAACAGAAAATGAGATGACTAGTAAAATCGTTGTCAACATGTTTATGTGGCTAGTAACCTTATGGGAAGGACCAAAATATGGCCATGGTAATTTTTGTGACTAGGAACCTAATGGGGATGACAAAAAAAAATGGGGAACAACAAAAGCTACTAGGTATAAGGACAAAGAACACTACATAGTAAATTAAGAACAAAAACTAGAAGTATTAGAGAAAGAACAAAGCATAACTAAACAAACATAATTAAAAGTACTAAGTGGCTACATTACAATTTCCACCAGCAAAGAAACAAAGTCTACGAGCATAACCAAGTTACAACGTTTCAAAAACAAGAGGAATTCTTCCAAACAAGTCTAGTAAAAAAAGTCTTATAGTGGATTCCATTCAATCAACCTACATGTCTTAAGTAGTCCACCATTACTTGGACCAAAGATGGATCACAATTTACTTGCATAGGAAGTCCTCCTTGTCTTTATTGCATGTCTTTCTTACAATGGGGGATTTTATACCTATTTGAACCCCTAACTTTCATAATTTCAATCATACAAGCTTGCAAAGTTAGAAATATCTTGTTTGATTCCGATGTTGTGAAGTCAAGGAAAGATTTTTCTATTGCCATGATGAGGTCATCTATAGTTTTAGGAGCCTCTTTGTGTTGTAATGACTGAATGGCATTAAAGAAGCCAAGATCTAAGACATTAAAATCAAGCAAGTTTGGGGGTTGAGAAACCAATCGAATGTCAAAACCGCCTTCACTAGCAGCTTAATGGAAGTCGTTGTCATCTTCATCAATGTGACATGGAGCATTGTCTTGTTGTATGAAAATAGTTTCTCCTCTATCCCCTATTGGCCATTTTGCTTTGATTGCAGACAACACATGATGAATAAGAAAATGTTTGCTTACTTGTTTATTTATTGAAGATATTGGTTTTGTTTCCATAGTCCCTGTATCTCTGTTTGCACTCCTTCTCTTTGCCGGTTCCTTTGTAACAAATGGAAAAATACCAATCTTGCCATCAAAAGTCTCATTGCCATTAGAGTTGAATCTTTGTCTAGCCATGACAATAAGAACATAACCTTGCAAATGAAATTCTTGCTTCTACATGTTCGATGTGGCTCCTCCTCCCCAGCAGCCAAGTAATAATTCATAGAGTTCTTGGTCATATAAAACCATTTTTCATCAATGAATACAATGTTGTGCATAGATTTAAACATTGGATTATGTGGAATGGTTTGATTATCAAGCATGGATAAGCAAAATCGCAAGCGAGACTTCATGTTTTCATCTTTCAAAAAGGGCTTGATCTCATTTGAATGCCGTTGTATAATTCCATCCTTATGGAATCTAATGGGTAATGTTTTGTTAATCTCCAATGCATGTGATAGAGACCTTAAAGTAGTCCACTTTGAAAGAGGAATCTCACGAATTCTTTCAATATCCAATCCAATCCTCTTCCTTCCACAAATTTTGGTCTTCTTGTGCAATGTTTCTCCGGTTTCCCTAAGTTGACACCATATACGTTGTATGACCCTTCTTGAAACGCAGTACAATGTGGCAATGTTCTTTGTTGTACCTTCCTTCAACTTTCCATTATAAACTGAATTTAACAAAAGACAAAAAATGGACCTACACTCTTCATTTGATAAGAATCTTCGTTGCTTGTTTAATGTATCATTTGCATTTATAGGAAATTTCGTTTCTGCATTTGCTTCCTCCTCTTGGCCATCACTCATTACCCCGTGTAAGCTTGCATCTTTAGTGTCGTCATCCATACCATCTTCTTCCTTGTCAACACTCATATCAAAGTCCATTTCAACGCTTGGAAGATCATTCAAGTCCAACAGCTGAGATTGATTTCCCTCACCACTGATGGGTTGTTGAGAATTTGCTCCATCACCACTCATGGATACAATATTCAAATCAATAGAATTTGAGGATTTTGATTGTACATTATTGGCATCACTATTCAATAATGGACCTTCATTTTTGTTCTTTGTTTCTGGGACTACATTCAAGTAGAAATCCAAGTTCACACCCTCATTGTTCATGGTGTTTATGAAGAGTAGGATACCTCTCTGATGGCGTGAGCTTAAAATCAATTTCAAACTTCACCTTTGGTATTTAAAGATACAAAACCCACACCAAAAAATGAAGGAAATTTTTTAAATAATTAGTTTAATTACCATAACCATTATTAAGAGATTGATAGCAGAGAATAGTGGTCCTTGACTTGTTAATTCTTGATGGCCATTGGGTAAGATTTCATTATAAGAGAGATTCAAAGTTGTTATTGGTCCATATTCATTGATGGAGATAGTGGAGTGATCACTGATGTGTGCTGTTTATTGAGGCGGTGGAAGAGAAATATTGAGATTAAAGGTTGCTATTGGTCCATATCCATTGATAGGGATAGTAGAGTAATGAGTGAATATTAATAATGGCGTGGAAGAGAGAGAATGTGAGATGATAATTTAGCCTAAGCATTTAATTAGTTATTAGTGGAATTAGTTGAATGTGTAATTATGTTAGGGTATAATTGGAAACTTGTTTTATTTTCAGACATATTTAATGGCTTAACTTCCCTTCCTTGGTCTTGATGATTCGGTTGAAAGTGACCAATATATAGGACCAGAGGGAGTATGTACCAATACTCTCTCTTACCAATACATTCTTTATCAACTTTCCATAACCACAACTCACCTTCTCTTCAATGGAGTCTAAGCATTTAAGAGCCACCATCTCAGTCCCTTCGACACCCACGTGCGTTTTCCATCTATGAATGGGATTAGGAGTTATACACATGGGATTGGGAGTTACACGATCTCAGTCCCTTCAACACCCACATGCATTTTCCATCTATGAATGGGATTAGGAGTTATAAGCATGGGATTGGGAGTTACATGCATGCCACAATTCACTCTAAAAATGCCAACTAAAATAAATGCATTAATTAATGACTGAAAATGCAATAATTAATATAGGGCAGTATATGAATGGAAACAAAATACTCATGTACCTAAATTACGTTGGAAAGATAATATGCATGCAATTTGAGCAGGTTTTAGCATGATTTATTTAGGAAGGAGTAGTTGCAAAACTGATTTACTTTATTATAAGTAAGATAAGAAGTAAGACAAGATTCACAATAAAAACATCAATTACAATAAAAGCATTATTAACTAACGAATGAAAACACAGAAATTAATATAGGGCAATATATGAATGGAAACAAAATATTCATGTACCTAAATTACATTGGAAAAATAATATGCATTTAGGCATGATTTTAATTTAGGTGGGAAGGAGCCGTTGCAGAACTTATTCGCATTATTATAAGATAAAATAAGATTCACCCTAAAACATCAATTACAATAAAACATAAATTAATGAATGAAAATACAATAATTAATAGAGTTTAATGCCTATACATTGATAGTGTAAAAAAATTATATAGTCATCTAATCATAAATCAGAGTTTGAATTACTTTAAAATAATTATTTTAAACGTAAAAAAAGTTATACATTACATTGTCAGTCCTTAACCCTTTTTCTCTATTAATATAGGACAATATATGATTGGAAACAAAATATTCATGTACCTAAATTATGTTAGAAATATAATGTGCAAGCAATTTAGGTGGGATCTTAGCATGATTTAGGCAGGAAGGAGTATTTGCATAACTTATTTGCTTTATTATAAGTAAGATAAGACAAGTCTTGGAACGCGTCCAAGAACACCACATGAACATGTGTTGCACTCTTGTTAGCAAAAAGAGTGCAACATAATAAATGCAACAAATAAGCACGAGCTGTTACAGTCCAATGTTCGACCTCACATTTACTCTGATAAATCTCTCGTAGCCACGATAGGCATACGTATGCCCATGACATTGTACTATCTCAGCTCTAGCTTCATCTCCAGAGACTTCAAGTAACTCGACCAACATCAAGACCACTTCGTCGACATGAAGAGTCTCGAAGATGTGGAATTCACCTATGATGGGAAGATGAAGAAGAGATGTCACATCATCGAGGGTGATGGTCACCTCTCCTATTGGAAGATGAAAACTGCTCGTCTCCTTATGCCACCTCTCCACAAAAGCCGATATAAGTCCCTGATTGCCAGTGTCCAATGAACATGCGATTAAAGGACTTAATCTTGTGGCAGTGACCAGCCCTTCAATTTCAGTAGCAGGCCTCCCAAATTTTTGAACCTTCCTTCCATGGGAGGATAGCTTCAATTTAGGACGTTCCTGAAAAAAATTTAAATAAGTTTAACAATTTTAACAATAATAACAAATACTTATCAAATATAATTTATTAAAAATCATAAATACCTCTCCATTCCATACAATGACTGCAACATGGTCACCATAGGCAATCAACATTGACGGCTCACACGGCCCACCTGGAAAACCCTAAGCATCATCAACAATTTTCTTCAGCATGTTGGAATACATCTTCAGTTGCGTCATCCACGTGAGGAGCATCCTCAGCAACAGCAGCTTCCCGTTGCCTACGTGCGGATGCTGTGGGCCTTCGCCGCTGGGGAATATCATCTGAATGATGATTATGCTCTCTCTCTCTCTCCAGGGCTCTACCTATAACTCCTAAGACACGCCCTAAACCTCTAATTCTAACCATAATATGAAAATTCCCACATACATACATATTTTGGTCAAAATGCAAACAATAACTATACTTTTAATTTATCTAATAAACAATAACTATTTACAAACTAATAATAAAATAAAATATTTATATTTCATACAAATAAAATTTTTGTAAACAAATACAAAATTAATATATTTACAATTAAAATTAATACCTTTTTTTAAAACAAAACTAACAAATAAACTAACCATTTAAAAACATAACTGAAAACATAATTTTTCAAACAATAACTATTTTTAAAACTATATTAAATTTTTATATTTAAAATTACAAATAAACTAACTATTTTTCAATTTTTTAATTAATTAAAAAATAATATACGGATCATATGATCTCTATGAGTTATACGGATCAGATGATTCATATAACTCATATGGATCACCTGATTCATATGCATTATACGAACCAACCACCATGCTCCACCCTGCAGCAACCATTAACGAAGGAGGAGAAGCTTACCTCAATGGCAAAAGTGGTGGAGACGTCTCAACGGAAGCAGCCAATGCGCGGAAAATGAACCAACAAGTAGCGGAGATGTCCTCCAATGCTCACGCTCAAGAAGAGAAGAAGCCAACAGGTCAAAGGCGCAAAGAAGAAAAGGAAGCGGTGCAAGGAGGAGCTGGACGAACACACTGACCAGTAATGTGGAGGGAGGAAATTTATATTTTGTGAAGGGCATTTTCGCCCATTCGCTTAAAATGCTGGGTGCACCTAGAAACACCCAGGCTTAAAACATTGCGGTCCACCTTCCGGACAGCCCAAACCCTTCCAATACCTACTGGATCAATATAAAAAACGCCCAACATCCACATTGGGTATATATACCCCAAATATCTTGTTCTTTTTCCCTCTTTTCAGTCTCAGTCTCCACTTTCTGAGAAGAGGGCCAAATTAGAGTTAGATTATTAGGGTTTAACCGTTCCTCCCCTTCCTTTTCACCATAATCAACATCAACCTCTTCCAAATCCCAATGGATCCGACCAAGAAGCGCAAGCTCGACGAGAACGGCTTCATCAACAACGACTCCTCCGAGCCCCTCAAGCTCTCCCCCTCCGACGCCCGCAAGCTCATCGAGCGCTTCACCACTGACCAGCTCCTCGACATCCTCCAGGACACGGTGGCGCGCCACCCCGACGTCCTCGCTGCCGTGCGCGCTGTCTCAGACCCCGACGTCTCCCAGCGTAAGCTCTTCATCCGCGGCCTCGGCTGGGACACCACCACCGACGGCCTCCGCTCCCTCTTCTCCACCTACGGCGACCTCGAGGAGGCCGTCGTCATACTCGACAAGGCCACCGGCAAGTCTAAGGGCTACGGCTTCGTCACCTTCCGCCACGTTGACGGCGCGCTCCTCGCCCTCCGCGAGCCCAGCAAGCGCATCGACGGCCGCGTCACCGTCACGCAGCTCGCCGCCGCCGGAAACTCTGCGTTGAACGCCAACGCCGTCGACGTGGCTCTCCGTAAGATCTACGTCGCCAACGTGCCGCCAGACCTCCCCGCGGACAAGCTTCTTGCACACTTCTCCGTCTACGGTGAAATCGAAGAAGGACCGTTAGGGTTTGATAAACAGACTGGAAAATCGAAAGGGTTTGCTTTGTTTGTTTACAAGTCTCCAGAGGGGGCAAAGGCTGCGTTGATAGATCCAATGAAGACTGTGGAAGGGAGGCAGTTGAGTTGTAAGTTGGCGATTACTGATGGGAAGCAAGGGAAGCGGTCCGGGCCGGACTCGGGCCAGGCCCATCATGGGAATGTTCAGCACGGGCATGGGGATGGTGTGGGAGCAGGAATGGGGATACCTCCGAATTCGGGGTCGGGGTCGGGGCCCGGGCAGTATGGTGGGCCCGGGCATTACGGGCCTACGGTTGGGATGGGCTCTTATGGTGGTTTTGGTGGGCAGCCACCGATGGGCAATAATAACCATCCTCTGAATTCGTCGAATCCGGTACCAGGTTCTATGGCAGGTGCTGGTGGCTATGGTGGTGGGATGGGTGGGCCATATGGTGGATACGGTGGTGGGCCGGGATCAACGGGCTTTGCTGGTGCTGGTGGGATGGGAGCAGGAGGTGGAGGTGTTGGGGGCGGCGGGCTTGGTGGTGCTGGCGGTGGTTCTATGTATAGATTGCCAGGCTCGGGTGGAATGCCTGCTGGTGGTGGAGGTTATCCGGATAGTGGACACTATGGTTTATCAGCTTCATCTGGGTACCAGAATCAGCACCACCCTCCTTCTGGGGCTTCACCTGTGCCTAGGGTTCCGCCCATGTATCCCAACGTGCCCCCTTACTACTGAAGAGGTAATTTTGGATGTTCTTGTTATTGATAACTTTTTGTAGGTTGTGTGTAAGTGTAAGTAGTTCATGTGTTTTGTTTCTATTAAGTTTTGATTGCCCTGCGTTGTTGTTAGTGTGTTTATCTGTTTTGTGTGTGTGCTGTTTTTTCTGGCTGTAGTGTTGTTCCTTTGACTGTGCTATTTATTCTTGTTTTGCTTTTAGTGTTGTTGGGCTGCTTTGTATGCTGTTGGTTTTATTTGTGAATTAAGTTGATTTGGCGCTATGAGGTTTATTACCCTTTAAAGAGAAAATTTGACTCACTTGTTTATGTCATGGATAGTTTGCTTGTGTAGCGCTGTTTTTACTGTATATGTGCATGCTGAAGGAGTTTCCAAACATGTATGGGATGTTTTCCCTTTGTCTTGATCTTTGGGTTTCTTGCCATGATGTGTTTTTCTTTTTCAATGGTAATGGTTATGTAATGTTTTACTTGTCTCCTTTTGTTGACTTCTTGCTGTGATATTACAAAATATTTATTAAATTGAAACGAACATTCTAAATTGCTTGTGTTGTTGTTGGAGATCATATAGCTGATCTGTGGTTTTGTAAACCTGATAAATGAATGCTGTGATTCTCTGATGCAACTGTAGTTGGTTATAAATGGTTATAGTTGGTGAGCTTTTGATAAGTTGCATATTAATTGAATCCTTCCAGCATGAAATTCAATTGATCTTGTTAGTTTCTTTCTAACTTTTGGTTTGTTCTATATTTATATTTTATTTTGAATTATGTTTTAACTGTCTTGTTCATGTGTTAGTCTGGTTTTATTTCATTTGTCTTGTTGATAGTTTGTCAAGATACTGGCCTCTCTTAGTTGCCATATAACTTGGATTGTCTGAGAGATGAGATTCTTTTTTTCCAAAACGACAACAGTTAATGTGTTAAGTAACTAATTACAATGGATGGATTTCATAACTATGATGCTTATTCATTCTATTAAATCAAATATTACCTTAACTATTGATAATAGTATGGTATCATTGGCATAGTTGTCAATACCGGCGTAGCGGCCGGCTCTAAAAGTGGGATAGCGGATAGCGGGATGACCGCTATTTTAACGTATGTTAAATAATTAATAATATATATATAAAGTTTTTGATATTATAAAATTATGATATTATTATATTTATTTAATATCATTTCTATATTATTTAATTATTAACATTATTATTATATATGTTTTTTTTTGCTGAATCCCCTAATGGTATATTAAAACATGAATTTACTGTATAGTGTATACACATGGTAGTTGGTAGATAATTGTTAAGGCAGGATAATTTTGGAAGACGTGGTATAAAATATAAATAGTTGGTGTGCAGATGCAAGCATTGTCTCTTTCTGGAACATTCAAGTCCCGTCCCTTTCACTCCTTTTACCACTTTTCCTCACACCATAACACATTAATTAACACCAACACACACGCGATCAGAACAAGAAGAAGATAAAAGAAAAACATCAGACACAAGATCATAATAAGCAATTCATTCATTCTTCCTCTCTCTCTCTCTCTTTCTTCTGTGCCAAAGCTTTTTTTGTGGAAAAGAAAAGAAAAGGTTTCTCATTTTGTCTCCGACCCCTCTTTTCTGCCACCTTTGCTTCATTCACCCTTTTCCATTTTCATTTAATTTCTCGCTCTTCTCTTTTCTTTTCTTCTCTTTTTCTTTTTTCCTTTCCTCTATCTACCTTCTGATGCTGCGAACCTGGTGTTGTTTGTTGTGGCTGTGCTGTGTGGTGGGTACCTTGATTTTCCCGGTGGGCATCTGGAAAAGGAGGGTTCACTTCGAAGTAGCGGCGCAAAAAACTGCTCCGCAACCCGCGCCGCTCCGCAGCGATAGCGGCCGCTCCAGCCTTGACCCGAAACCGCGCCGCTACACACGTGTCCATCGCGGATGGGTGCTGCTCCGCTTCGCCCCGCCGCTATCGACAACTATGATCATTGGTACTTTTGAAATTGTATATTTATCTTTTCATTGTGAGGCCTGAGGTGAAGCATGTGAACTGATAAACATTAACAACAAAACCTTATTCCACTAGGTGAGGTTGGCTACATGGATCATACAATGTCATTTGGCTTGGTTAAAGAGTGTGAACTGATAAACATCAATGGAATGTGTTTATTGATTAGAGAAAGATCTGGCATTGTCTTGGCATTTATTACAATGTAAGAGTAGCCATCTAGATAAAAAAGATTTCAGTTTGTTCTCGTTTCATTTATATTAACTGGTAACATACTTTTATTCTTTTTCCTTGATAACTGCCTCTTATTTTTACTTTTTCTGTCAACTTGTAAGAATTGTAGCCATAAAATCTGGATTTACCTTGGGCGTTAGTGTTTTGGTACTGATTTATGAAAACTCTTGTATAGTGTTTATAAAGCATATAATATTTAGTTTGTGTCTGTTTGGTTTCTAGTTTATAGAATTTAATTGATGCTGACTTGAGAGTGGCGGCTTTGTGATTTGGTAATTTTCTTCTTTGACCTTTAATTGTGCCTTGCTCAATTTGCTTACTCACTCAACTTTTTTGCCTTACCCAGCTGGTTTCCTATTTAATTTCATGTTCGTTTTGTATTTTTTTTCACTTTGCCTTCATAATTTGACATTTTTTTCTTGCTTGAAATTTGTTTTGCTGGTTATTTGTGAATTGTCTCTAAACAATGGCTGTTTGTTCATGTGGGTTTTAAGAAAGGGTGTGCAACTATTTGTTTATTTTTCTTTTGTCAATAAGCCTATGCTTTTACAATAATGTTCTTTGAATGATGGTTGTAAAATGATGAATTGAGTTGAATGGATGTTTGATTCAGGTGTATCATCGCTTATTGGGCGCAGATGCTTTGTGTGCTTCTGGTGATTGCGTGAATTGCAGACTATGTGCTCTGGTGTAATGTATTTGTTAGACTGTACTTTTACAGCCTCTTGACTTCATCTGCTCCCTTTTAAGCCTTGATTCATATGAATGTTACTAGTTAAAGCTGTTGCGATAGACTAGTTTTGTACTTTTAGCTGGATCATCTGGGCTGATACAGCCTGTTTTAATTATATAGTCCTGGACTATGGTGAATTTTATTGGCTGAGTTTGTATTTAGTAACATTTTCCTATGGGTAGTATTAACAAAAAGTTGTTCAAAGTTGTTGTTTTGTTTAGCGTGTCAATATTTTCTAATGGATTGTTATATCCTGTTGATTTAGATGCTGTGATTATCTAATAATTTTCTAATGTAGTGGTAAATCAAAGATTTGTTTTTTTTCACTGATAGAAAGTAATTTGTCATAATTACCATTTTACTACTTAATGCTATGCATAAATCCTTGTGTCATTTTGACGAAGGGAATTGGTGATATCCTTTTAAACATATGGGTATTTCAATTTTTTAAGATATACTCACCTATTGGGTACATATCAAGATTAATCTTTTAAAAAACATTATGACTTTAATGAGATTAGGTGTGATTTAGGCTATAGTTAAGTCTACCTCAAGTTTTAGTTAAATATTTTCCTCTAAAAAATAGTTTTTAAGGTAAATTTAGGGATTTCTCCCTTTGTTGATCAATTGTTTGTGAAATGTGAAATGCGAGTATATTAATTTTTTTATTATAGATTATAGGTGTTTTCACAGTAATATATAAATATTTTATATTCTTCAATAACAATTAAGTCTTGTCCCATTAGATAAGGTCAATTAGATGGATCACATGATGTCATTGGAGTTGGTTAAAAGCCAAATTTTTATTTATTGTAAGGTTCCCTTTGATAATTTCTTCTATATCCTTCTTGGTCTCCTTTTACCCCTTTTTACATAGCTAAAAGCCGTAGCTTGTTCCCCGAGTGGCCTCTTGGTGTGGCAAACAACCTTCATTGTTTTTCTCTCATCCTTTCTTTGATAGGTACTGAACCAATATCTTCTTGCATATAATCATTCCATATCTAGTCCTTTCTTTTGTGGGAATAGCAAATATGACTATCATAAGATAGCAAAAATTAGTTATTTTTGTTTATTTCTATCAGGCTTGTGCTGTATGAATTTATTGTCTACACTGAGTGGCAAGTTGTTTCACCAGATGGCTATTCACTAGCATGGATTGTTAATGTTCTTGGGCTGTACGTAATTTTAATTTAATTTGTAGTCCTCTTGTTCCTTGAAAATTGTGCATTATCTTTTTCACTGTCTCACCTTGAACACGAGTCAAACCACCTTGTATGAGTTTACCCTTGTTGTAAAGATCCTAATGTGGGGCTATTTTGTGAAAGATAGCTGTGGAATTGTAAACTTCAATGAATTGATACTGTTATTTCCCATCTGATAGGGTTTAGTTTGTTTTGCTGGTTGATGACGAAGGCCTTTGCATCATCTTCAGTGTTTTGGCATAAGATTGTTGATTGCTAATGTGGAGACTGGATGAGAAACATACTGTGTCTAACACTCTTTACTTGAGCCCAGCATTATGTTTATAACGATAAAGAAAGCTTGAGAGATTGATGAACATCTTCGCTTCCTTCCGCTTATTGTACACAAATCCTTTTAGTGTTTAGGGTTTGAAAATAAATGCATTCTTAAATCTAACGAGATGATGAAATTGAAAGGGCAACCTGGTGCTTTTAAACTCTTGCCTTGACATGATCCAAGTGTTGCACCCATTATGGATCAAATATAGGCAGCCTTAACTTGCATTTGCAAGAGACTGATTCTAGAGTCAAACTTGTGACCCTTGATTTCATACTGAAACAAGGCTCTCCTAAATCTGAGATTATATTTACTCAATTTTATAGTAGTTTGATCTTGGATATGGATTATTCAGTGATTCTTTTTTGTTTTCTCTGAACTTGTCCCACAATTTGTTATCTGGATATTTATTTTTGCTTCCATGCCCTTTCTTCTCTCCTAATTAAGCTGCAGCATAATTTCACGTTTGTGGAACTTGTCTGATGTTTAGCTGCTTTATATATTCTTTTTAAATTTGGCTATATTAGGATCATTATTTTCTGCAATATTTCAGTCTTTTGGGTGATGCTTGCTTACCGAATCTTCTTATGTAGCTTGTGCTTCTTATTGATCGATTCTTTATATAAAATTTAACTTTTTGTTAACCCTTCGTGAGAATAAAGCTGGATTTACTTCGGTCAAATTTCATGTTCTCTGTAGTTGTTGCAAGATTATACTGAGGCTTGATTATTTGCAATAACTTCATCTTATTAAACGGCATTATTTGCGTTGAATTGACAAATAGTCTAAACCATATTAATCTTAACCCTTATGCAAATCATGTTTTAGTTTTTATTAATTTGGCTACAGATAAGAATTTTTATCTATATTTAGTCGGAACCTAAATCAGAGTAAATAAGTACTATTATACTAATCACTGTCATTGGCTGTATTTCTGGTAAAATGTTCTTCCACTCCGTCTTGGTTTTGTTGAACGTGAACTTAAGATGTGTTGGAGCATATCCGAGTAATTAAAGTAAGAAAAAGTGGCAGAAGTGAGATTGTGGTCTTGGAAGCTTTCTGAAATGGGTGTTGACAGTGATGGCCTTTGAAAACAAGATGACGGACCTGATTCCACTGACTTACGCCAATTTGGTGCTGCGCTTGTTCTATGCATGTGTCGACTTGTACAGTGAAGTCAGTTTTGTGTCGACTTAAATGTTTTACCCCATATGAAGAGAATTTATAAGAGATTACAGCCACATTATGATAAAATTAAGATGATTTGATGGAAAAGTTACGTATGGTCGTGTAAATTACTCTTGTATGCTTTACATTAAGAAGGATTGAGCTTGTGATAGGCCTCGCTACTACAAATCTTTGCAAACTTGCTGAACTTGCTTTTGTATAAAACCGGGTTAAATTTTATTATTCTCTTCGAATGGCAGTTGATACAAACTAAAACTCGGTAGCAGGATAGTTAAAATTGTTCTGAATTGCCAGTGAAACTGTTACGTTTAATTTAAAATACTATTTCTTCAATATATTTTATTAAAAAATATCATTGTGATTGAATGCAATGAGCCTAGACAAAATATTTGAGTGTCTACACTAATTTTATTTTATTAAGATGTTATAGTCCGTGAGTTTTATTTTTGACATTTGCTCAATGTAAATGGTGAAAGCTTAAAGATAATTGGGAAAGTAAGTCAAAGTTTACTCGTGAATTCGAAGATACTTGAGATAAATAATACTTGCATTAATTTGTTTTTGTTTTTTGGTGGGATAAAAAGGAATAATCAGTCTTAGTTTTAAACGAACTAAAATACGAAAGGTTTTGATATTTGTCTATCTAAAACACTTTATATCTTGTTTAAAGTATTTTTAAAAAAGTCTACAAAATTCAATATTTTTATAACAATTTTAAATATATTGTCTTGTAAAAAATTGTTATATTGTTTCAAGAAATACCTTAAGGGAAAAATTTGTGAACATTTGTAAAATATAATTTAATCTCTCTTCTAAGATTATGGATGAAGTATCTTATTTGTTGAATTTGTGATGGATTATGTTTCAAAACTTTATACTTTGAGTTTTGCAATTATCCTTATGAATCAAAACTAGACTATAGTACTATATCGAATGATTCTATCTACCAATATCATCCTTAGTGAAAAAAGTTTCAAACCTAGAAATGATGTTTGGATTTACAAACCACCCAACACTAAATATAAGATAGATGCTAGCAATATATTCTTTTGAACACATTCTCTATTATTGGTTGAAATTTACTCAAAATCATGAATTCGAGTGGATCTCACCTTTCATTTAATGTCTCTTTCTTGTTTTTGTAGTTTTCAATGAGTTTCAACAATAAGAAAGTGTATGTGTTAGGCGGTATGTTGCTAACACTTCTCCTAAATATAATCATATGCATCCTTCACTTATTAATGCATTAAAGTTGAGTATCTAACTATTTGTTATCAAAATCATGTTCATCCCAAATGTTAGGGGTCCTTATGTAACATGGAGGAAACTTGTTGTATTCGGTGAGAAACATGAGGAAACTCCTAAGTTCAAAGAATGAAGCACAATTGGTTAAGGCTTTGATGTTAAAACCAAAGACATGAAAGATGTCTAACACATCAAAATCTCATAGTTTTGATGACAATATGAAAGATTGATGGATTAATGAAGTTTACTAAGTTGTATAGGTTTATATGCATCTAATGATGGTATAGGTAAAACTCTTAACTTACACACCAAAATTGTTTTAATTGAAGATTCATCCAATGTACAAAAATGGACGCAAGCCAATGTTTTCACAACAATACATAGCGTCTAATGCGTGTATAAGTGAATTGTGGCCAAAGCTACTTGAAAACCCAACATCCAATGTATTGTTCTTGTTCGTCCAACTTTAGCAAGGAAAATTACACTAGCATTTCTACTTACATTTAAATTTTCTTGGTCCAAAAAGGTGTACACGTAAGATGTTTTCTTATCTATGATGGTTTTCTCCAAAAAGTGTCATGTGCTTTTATATTCCCTTTATCTTTTTGAATTGCCTTAACATTTGAATCTCAAGTATTTTTGTTACAAGGTAGTATAAGAATGATCATTGATAGAATATGCTTTGATTCAAGTTGTTTTGTACATGTAGTGGAGGCAAGGAAACACTTCTAAAAAAAGGACAATACATTTTCATTTCTGTCTCCTCAACAAAAATGGACACATAAAAAACAACACATACCATGTTTCCAAACAATAAGATTTTAATAGACTTTGACGCTCACAATGGTCACGTCTTGGATGAAGCCTATATATTGCAAGATTGAAACTTTTAAGATGCATGAGACTATCAAGCATACAAGTGAAATTATGAAAATCAATAACAAATAGTAACACTCTGATACAAAGCTGAAAACTCATTGGACGAAACCATTTGTGATACAAAGATCAATGTTTTTTTATTTGTGTTGTAATTTCATATCTTCAGTGTGTGAGCTGATTACTTGTAATCTTTCAAGCCTTTGCTATTTGAGAATTTTGAAAATGTCTTTGTAATTCAAGAATACTTAGGTGTATCAATCTAAGGGGATATTGGTATTGTGCCAAAAGTGACCTTGAGAATACTTATTGTAGTCAGAAGTAATAGTGAAGAATACTTGTTGTAATAAGTTTTGATTAATGGAATCCTTCTTAGGTTGAAGGACAATTGTACACAACTCATATTGAGTGAATCAATATAAAAACAAGTGTTCTTTCTTTCAAATGTTGTTTTATCCCTCATGTATTCCTTTTGGAAATGATTTCAAACATAGTTTTGAATCTTGTATTTGTGAAGAAAATTAAAAAAAGTTTTATAAGTCATAAACGCATCATTCAACTACTCTTCTAGTGTGTTTTGTTTATTACATTTGGTACCAGAGCTTGAACTCTTAGGGTTGGGTATCTAACACTACAAAGGAACAAAGATCCTGAAAAAATGATGGAAAATGAAGGATAGGTTGTGAACACACCACCACTCTTCAATGGTGTCATGGATGATTACATTTTTTTAGTCATATCATATTAACACGTGGGATGTAGTGGAGAATGACAACCACATACCCTATGATGTAGAATTCAACAAAATACCTTGTAACAGATGCATTGATGAGCAAAAGTAAAAATACTTGATAAAATCAAAATCTCACAATGCCATGATGTGTACTTTGTCAAAAGAAGGATAGACAACGGCGCACGGTTTCACAAGTGCCAAGTAAATGTGGGACACAATTCTGTTAACATATGAGGGTTCCATTGAGGTAAAATGTAACAAACTTAGTTTGCTTGTTAGAAAATATGAGATGTTTAACATGGACAAAAATGAAAACATACAATGTATGTTTGGACAATTCAAGACCATACTAAATGAGCTCAAATCTCTATGTAGACATTATGATAACTTTGATCATATTGACAAAATCTTGAGAAGTTTACCTAGACAGTGGAGACCATAGGTTACAGCCTTAAGAGCACTAAAAAACCTAGATAACCTATGCCTACAAGAGCTCATTGTCATCCTAAAAGTCCATGAGATAAAGCTGCAACATGATGAAGGAACAAATAGAGGAAAATCTCTTGCTCTCAACCTTTAAAAGCCTAGAAAAGCCACTTTGGCTAAAGCTCTTCTAGTTAATGATTCCTTTAATGAGTAGAGTGAAGGAAATGATAAAGAAAATGATCGAATAGTTTTCATCTCAAGGAATATTCATGCAATGTTGATAAGTAAAAGTGTCTCTTGTTGGATAAATAAAAAAAATAAGTTCTCAAAGGAAAAATACAAAGACTAGAGTTTAGTGATCTGCTATATTTAAGAAAGTTGAACACTTCAAGTTTGAGTGCCCTGAGCTTGAAAAGATAAAAGAGAAGAAAAAGAAGCCCTTCTTCAAGAAGAAAAAGAAAGGTCTCATGTCAATATCGGAAGACATGGAGGAAACATCCTCAAAAGAGGAAGATGATGAAGAATCCAACATATGTTTGATGGGGGACACCGATTCAGAAAACTCAGAAAAAGAACAAGATGAAGACGAGGTAGATTTCTCTAATCTATCTTACTTACAAGAAGCTTATCAAGAATTTTTTTCTAACTCATCCTTACATTCGAAAGCTTATGAAAGTTTAAAGAAATTTTTTCAAAACTAACCAAAGAGCATGGGGTTTTAAAGAAAGAAAAATATGATCTTTGGTTAGATAATGAATCTTTTAAACGTATAGATAATATAAATTGGATGAACATCCAATTAAGATATTGAAACTTGAAAGAGAAATCAAAAGCTTAAAGGAAAATATTTCAAAGCAAGAAAATGAATCCTCTTCAAAGGATCAACCTGATGATGTTATAGAACTTGATGGGGAGATTGATTCTCTAAAGAAGTTTTTGTCCTAATTTGTTGAAGGGTCTAAAAATCTCAACAAGCTTTTGAAATACGACATCTATTATTTTGACAAATATGGTCTTGGTTATTGAGGAAAGAAATTTGTTCATGATGAGTCCAATGATGTATGTTATTTCTTTGGAAAACCTGAACATGTAATGTCTAAATGCAAACACCTGGCTATAAGAGGTTCATCCAATACCTCTTACCCTATCAAGAAAAGATCCTAATCCATTTGACACCTAAAGAAATCATTCATGTTACAGATGTGCTTGACAATAGGAAAGAAACTTCAATCTTGGTATCTAGAGAGTGGATGCTCATGACACATGATATGAGAAAGGTCTATGTTACAAGACTTGCATCCAATGAATGGTGGTACATCACTTTTAGAGAGAATAAAAAAGGAAAGATAGATGGAGTAAGTAAGATAGGTATGTTGAGACAAAGTCCCTTCAAATAGTTTTAATTATGACAAATAGCTTTGAAGCAAAACCAAAGTGACTAAACATAGCTACTAATGGTTACTTTGAGTGTTCTTTATTAAGATAAGAAATATTAAAAAACATATCACATGTATGAAGCACATGCTTACAGTGAAAGCTTTCCATGACATAGATTTTGCAATAAGAAGTAGGACTACCAAAAGGAGAGCCATTTAGAAGCTAGAAAGGAGGTAATGTTTTCCTAGTCAAAGTTCAAATAGCAGAAGTTATGTATGCTCATAATCATGATGCCAAGGGATAGATATTAGAAGCTACACATGGCTTAAGGATCACCAGAAGTTTCATTACAGTTGGAATGTGATAACAAACGTGTCTCGTACTCCAAAGGCACACACCAATCAACAATGTGTTAGTGCTTAGACAACATTGATTCTGAAGCTGTTGCTATTTGTGATCCTTGACAAAGTCTAAGTTATAGGAACTCAAAGGAGACAATTTTCCTAGTCAAAGAACCAACAACCAAGTAAAATAGAGATTGTAGCACATTGCACTGTAGTACAAATGCATCTATAGAAGACATGCTGCAAAATACTCTCTAGAGAACATCCTATGATTCAAAATTTGAAATCATGAGGAAGCCACTAAGACAACAACTAGCACTAATGGATCTATCTCAACGGATATAATGTGGAAGCTGAGTAACAATGGAGTAAGAGCATAGATGAAGAAGAAAACTCAAGAGAGTTGTATGAGAGAGGTTTAATTTGAGTAGAACAACTAGCTGCAAGAACAACTCATGCATCATTTGAAAATTGAATTCAACCTCCAATGCCTAGCTCCTAATCAAGTCTATAAATCAATCAAATTTGAAGGAGCAACTTGCAAGGAAGGGTTGCCAAAGTAGAGGGTAATGGTCAAGGTTGGCAAACCCCCTACCTGAAGGAACTCCCTTAGCCAAAATACTTTAGGTGAATTTACTAAAGCTAAATGCAAAAAGAGTGTTTGTCCACCCATAGGTTTAAAGGGAAAGAATGCATAATAGTAGTCAAGGAACAACTACTTTTAAAGTTAGGTGGGAACATAATAGGTAGTTGTGTGTGTCCAGCAGTAGGTGCTATTGAGGATGAAGCTTGATAAAAAATTTTGAAAGATTATTTGAGTCGTTCCTATAAAGGCCTAGAGAATACTAAGGGTGAAGCCTAGTGAGGTTTTTTTTTTTAATTTTTTATAAAGAATACTTGGTAGAGCCTACAAAGGCTTAGAGAATACTAAGGTTAAGCCTAGATAGGCTTTTCAAAAGAATACTCAGGGAGCTTGCAAATACTTAGAGAATATTGGTTGTAGGAGCCTGTGGCTAACCGATCATTGTGCAGAGCACAAGACTACCAAGAGAAATGACAAAGGAAGTGATCCACGGTCACAACTCTGTAGCAACTCGGCTCCACTTTTCCTCCTCTTCTTTTTCTTCTACGTTTTTCAAGCTGCTGGATCTTTTCTTCTCTTCTCCTGCATGGCTATTTATAGAAAAAACCATCTAGTGTAGGGGAAACTCGCCCAGGCGAGCTGCTTGCTTAGGGTTGAAGGTATCAACTTGCCCAGGCGAGTGGTTTGCTTAGGGACTCACAGGCAAGTTGCATGCTTAGGGTTGAAGGTATCAACTCGCCCAGGCGAGTGGCTTGCTTCTATCAAACAACAATGTTCAAGCTCAACACGACATTGATTTCGATGTATGGAAAATCTCTGTGTGGACTCACTTTGAACATGGATGACAGAGTGGCAAGGGCATCGGCCATCTAGTTTTCCTCTCTAGGAATGTGATGAAATGATATGTCATCAAAGAGTTCCATCAATTTCCTGATGTAAGCCTGGTAAGGCACCAACTTGTGGTCTCTGGTCTCCCATTCACCTTTCAACTGATGAATGACCAATGTCGAGTCCCCGTATACTTTGAGCAACTTGACCCTAAAGTCGATCGTTGCTTGGATCCCTAGGGTGCATGCCTCGTATTCCACTATATTATTGGTGCAATCAAAACACAACCTAGCTGTGAAAGGTATATTTTATGCAACCAACATTGTCCCAATCCCATGGCCTAGTGCATTAGATGCATCATTAAACCACACAACCCACTTATCCCTGTCCTCTTCAAACAAGGCCATAATATCCTCATCAGGGAATTTTGGATGCATAGGCTGATAATTGCTTATGGGTTGTTGAGCTAGATAATCTGCCAAGGTGCTCCCTTTATCGCCTTCTGAGTGATGTAGACAATATCAAATTCTGACAACGGAACCTGCCACTAAGCTATCCTCCTAGTGAGAGCAGACTTTTCGAAGATGTACTTGACGGGATCCATTTTGGACATCAACCAAGTAGTGTAACTCATCATATACTGCCTCAAACTGTGAGTTGCCTATGCCAAGGCACAACACGTATTCTCTAGCAACGAGTAGTTCATCCCGTATGCTATGAACTTCTTGCTGAAGTAGTAGATGGCCCGCTCCCTTTTTCTAGATTCATCATGCTGTCCCAGCACACACCCTATTGACTCATCTAATACTGTCATGTATAGGATAAGAGGTCTTCCCGACACCAGTTGCACGAGCATAAGAGAACTCATAAAACATCGTTTAATCCTTTCAAATGCCACTTGACAATCATCGTCCCGTTGGACAGACTAATTTTTATGCAACAATTTGAAAAGAGGCTCTCAAGTGGCGGTTAACTGTGATATGAATCTTGCTATGCAGTTCAACCTTCCCAAGAAACCACGGACCTGCTTCTCGGTACGTGCCTCGGGCATCTCGAGGATTGCTTTTACCTTGTCTAGGTCCACCTCTATTCCCTTCTGGCTAACGACAAAGCCGATCAATTTTTCAGATTTTACCCCGAACGTACACTTTGCGGGATTCGGCCTTAACCTATATTTATGCAGTTGCCCGAACAACTTCCTCAAATTGACTAGGTGTTCCTCCTCCATCCTTGATTTGGTGATCATGTCATCCACATAGACCTTGATTTCTTTATACATCATGTCATGGAATAATGTCACCATGGCCCGCTGGTACGTTGCCCCAACGTTCTTCAACCCAAATGACATCACCTTGTAGTAGAAGGTTCCCCATAGAGTGATGAAGGTTGTCTTTTCCATATCCTCCGGTGCCATCTTTATTTGATTGTAACCCGAAAACCCATCCATGAAAGAGAATATGGCAAAACTGGCCGTGTTATCTACGAGAACATCGACGTGAGGTAAAGGAAAGTTATCCTTTGGACTGACTCAGTTTAGATCCCGATAGTCCACGCACATTCACACCTTCCCATCCTTTTTCGGGACCGGCATGATATTGGTGATCCATTCTGGGTACTGAGCAACGGCCAAGAGACCGGCATCGAATTGCTTCTTCACTTCCTCCTTTATCTTTAGGGACATCTCGGGTTTCATTCTCCTCAATTTTTGCTTTACCGGGGAGCACTTGGGATTTAGAGGTAGCTTATGCTGCACAATTTCTGAGCTTAAACCAGGCATATCCTGGTAAGACCATGCGAAGATGTCTTGGTAGTCTCGCAAAAGAGTCACTAATTCATCTCAGACATTCGCGGACATACAAGTGCGGACCTTGACCTCCCTTTCTTCTTGCTCCATGTTAGTCGCTTTATACGACTAACTTTTTTATAGAAATCATTTTCCAAAGCTTGTATAGTTCCCCAATTTATGGTCATTTTGGAGTAAATTTTGTAAATAAATATTGTTTTATGGTTAACACTGCCTCTAGAACATTTTCATTAGATTTAATGATGAAATCTGTGCATTTTCAGGTGAAAAAGAGGCTAAGTTTTGAATTGCAAAAAGTAGCAGTTGGGCTAAGCGCATATCCACCGCTAAGCGCAGCTTCAACGCGCTTAGTCCAAAGGAGAATTTGGCAGAGCTTCAGCATCAAGGCCATGCGCTAAGCGTGAGATCAATGCGCTAAGCACAGCAAGCGCCTTCAGCCAGGGTAAGCGCGAGACTGGCGCTAAGCCCAATTTCACTTACTCGCGCTAAGCGCGAGGGTGGTGCTAACTGCAACATCGCGATTTTTGAGCCTATTTAAAGCCTGTCTTGTGTAGAATTAGGGTAGACAATGCCCAGGGCACAAAATTCTACAGCAGCCACAGTGCCTATTTCGGGAAAAGAGCCCTAGAAGCAGCAAGGAGGAGCAGCTTGTGTGTTGAAGCCTAGGTTTTATCATTTGAGAGAGATTATTGAGTAGAGAGTGAGTGTGAGATGCAGAGAAGAGGAGGAGGAATCCCCCTTTTTGTTTAAGAAACTATCATTCTATGCTTTTAATCTCAGTTATTGTTAGGGTTTCTTTGTAATGGTGGGCTAAACACCCTAGTTGGGGATTTCTAATGAACAGCTGATGTAAATACCTAATATCTAGTTGACTATGTTTTCTATGTTCAATGCTTAATATTTGTATGCTCTTGGTCTGATCACCCACTTGTGTGCACAGTTAGGTGACTTTAACATTGGGAAATGCACTGTTGCCTTAGTACTTGATTGAAGCAGGATCGAAACTTAATCTTACATGAGGGGTCTGCGGGTTAAGTTTTGTTTTTAATTATGCTGTTACACTAATGCTGTTTAGTTTAGGCCTAGTCTTACATGAGGGATCTTTGGACGAAGCTTAGGCTAAATTAGGCTAAACTTTCGTAAGCTACTTGAGCTGAGTCTAGTCTTACATGAGGGATCTGTGGACGAAACTCAGTTTAACTTAGTCTAAACCTAAGAGGGTTGTCTAAATTAGGTGTAGTCTTACATGAGGGATCTGCAGACAAAGCTTGGATATTCAGCTTGACGAGGGATCGAAGGTTTAGTAATTTAGGCTACAACATAGAACACAAGAGCACGATTGATTAGGGAAATATATTTCCATGCATCAGCTTGTTTGTTAGAAAGATCCAACATATCTACTGTCGCAACGTGCCCTTTTGCGGGCGAGCGAAGGCGAGGCTCACGGGTGCGCTTTCCAAAGGAGGAAAGATGCGCGGAGTCGCCACCAACGTTTATTTGTGGAAAACGTCGGGAAAACCGAAGGAAATCGGTCAAAAATGAAAATTCTAAGTTCGGGAGTTGTATTTACGTTTGAGGAAGGTATTAGAACCTCTCACGTTTGTCTCAAAGGACAACAACCTATTTTTTAGAATTGTGGAAATTGTGTTACCTTAACTTTATTTCTTTTTATTTTTTGAGGTCGACAAAAGTGGGGCTCTTGCTCCTACGTACCCTCCATCAAAGAGGAAATCAGACCTACGTAGTTCTTCCTTATGCGTGAGTCAAGTGATTCTTTTACTTTGAAAGGTGATCATTTTAAGGCGTTGGACCTTAAAAATGATCCATTTTACTTGGTAAGAAACTGAAATGATAAACTTTCAAAACCCTATTTTTGTGGACGAGCTTGACTAGGCGAGTTGATTTTAGCCTTAGTTTCACTTTAGTTATTAGTCAATTCAATTAAGAATAAGAAATCCCAAAGAGAAAACGTCCGATTGATTTTTCGCTTTATTTTACTAAAAGGTATTTTTTGATTATTATATTATTATTTTACCTCTTTTTTGATTTCCAACGTGGTTACCGCACCACCGAAGGGTCGGAATTTATTTTAACCGAAATTAACGGATGATACAATTCAAACGACTGGTGGAAATTTATTTTATTTTTAGATTAGGCGAGAAATGAGTTAAATAAATGACTTAAGAACGTCAAAAGAGGGTATAAAAAGCGAATGAAAACGAGAATAAAAATACATGAAACCAAATGTGGACCCCCACGGGTACATAGAATGAATTGAAAAGCTCAATTTGAGGTACTTACCCGTTAAAGACTGAAGAAAACGAAGAACGAACGATGAATGTTGAAGAACGGTCGAGAATCTTCGTGTAATTACTCACGGAAACGTTACGGAAGCGTCTCGGCTTGGATTTTCTTCACGGAAATAATTTTTCTCATCAATTTCGAGAGAATGAGAAGTGCCAAGAAGGCTGAACCCTTTTCTTCTTCACTCCTCCCCCTATTTATAGCAAAATAGGGGAGGAGCTTGCCACCCAGCTCGCCCAGGCGAGCAAGGTTGCTTCCTCCAGAAGCAACAGCCTTCTGGAGGAAGAATCTGGAAGGCCCAAGTGGGCCAGATTGCTATTTGTACCCCCCTTTTTACTAAATGCACCCCTTCTACTTTTTTTGGTAATTCTTTTTCCGTAACGTTACGAAACTTCACGAATTTCGTAACGATACTTATTTTCCTTCCGCAAGGTTACGAATCCTTACGGATTATGTATTTACTCTTTTTTAGCTTTCGAAGAAGTTATGAAAACTCACTGATTGCGAAAAATACCTCCTTTCGATTTCCGTTACATCACGGAATTTTCACGGATCGCGTAAGCCTGCTTCCTTTTGATTTTCGGCACGTCTCGGGACTTCACATATTGTGAAACAAAGGGTGCCAAATATCTCGAAGCGGCCAATCAATGGTTGTATATCATCAAATTATAATCCCCGGACGAAATTAGGGTATGACAGTTGCCCCTCTTTACTTACCTCTCATTGGAGATAAGAGGAAAGCAAAGATAAGACACTGATTTCGTCCATCCTGCCCTTTCCGTGATGACGATTCTCGTCTCTACTCCTTCTTTTTTGCTGTACAACACAAAACAAAAAACAAACAACAACAAGAACAACGAATATAATATACATATACACATATACACATGTTTGGCGAAGGAACCGATCCAGAAAACAGAAGAACATATTTCCCAGTCACCAGAGGCTCCGCACTTGATAATGGAGGACACATGAACAACGCTAGGCAATGACATTCATGGGACTCCAAAAAAGGTGGAGAATGGAGGATTGCCTCGAGGGTCCGCACTTAGGCAATCATGAAACTTAGCTCCAAACTCGAAGGTGGAGGACACATGAACAGCGCTAGGCAATAACATTCATGGGGCTCCGAAAAAAGGGGAGAATGGGGGATTGCCTTGAGGGTCCGCACTTAGGCAATCATGAAACATAGCTCCAAACTCGAAGGTGGAGGACACATGAACGAAAACGCAATTCATAGGCTCCGAAAAAGGGGGAGAATGGAGGATTGCCTTGAGGGTCCGCACTTAGGCAATCATGAAACAAAGCTCCAAACTCGAAGGGGGAGGACACATGGACAGCGGCTAGGCAATACATTCATGGGCTCAGAAAAGGGGAGATGGAGGATTGCCTGGAGGGTCCGCACTTAGGCAATCATGAAACTTAGCTCCAAACTTGAAGGTGGAGGACACATGAACGAAAACGCAATTCATGGGCTCCGAAAAAGGGGGAGAATGGAGGATTGCCTTGAGGGTCCGCACTTAGGCAATCATGAAACTTAGCTCCAAACTTGAAGGTGGAGGACACATGAACGAAAACGCAATTCATGGGCTCCGAAAAAGGGGGAGAATGGAGGATTGCCTTGAGGGTCCGCACTTAGGCAATCATGAAACACAGCTCCAAACTCGAAGGTGGAGGACACATGAACAGCGCTAGGCAATAACATTCATGGGGCTCCGAAAAAGGGGGAGAATGGAGGATTGCCTTGAGAGTCCGCACTTAGGCAATCATGAAACTTAGCTCCAAACTCGAAGGTGGAGGACACATGACCAGCGCTAGGCAATAACATTCATGGGCTCCGAAAAAAGGGGGAGAATGGAGGATTGCCTTGAGGGTCCGCACTTAGGCAATCATGAAACATAGCTCCAAACTCGAAGGTGGAGGACACATGAACAGCGCTAGGCAATAACATTCATGGGGCTCCGAAAAAGGGGGAGAATGGAGGATTGCCTTGAGGGTCCGCACTTAGGCAATCATGAAACTTAGCTCCAAACTCGAAGATGGAGGACACATGAACAGCGCTAGGCAATAACATTCATGGGGCTCCGAAAAAAGGGGGAGAATGGAGGATTTCCTTGAGAGTCCGCACTTAGGCAATCATGAAACACAGCTCCAAACTCGAAGGTGGAGGACACATGAACAACACTTGGCAATAACATTCATGGGGCTCCGAAAAAAGGGGGAGAATGGAGGATTGCCTTGAGGGTCCGCACTTAGGCAATCATGAAACTTAGCTCCAAACTCGAAGGTGGAGGACACATGAACGAAAACGCAATTCATGGGCTCCGAAAAAGGGGGAGAATGGAGGATTGCCTTGAGAGTCCGCACTTAGGCAATCATGAAACACAGCTCCAAACTCGAAGGTGGAGGACACATGAACAGCGCTAGGCAATAACATTCATGGGGCTCCGAAAAAGGGGGAGAATGGAGGATTGCCTTGAGGGTCCGCACTTAGGCAATCATGAAACTTAGCTCCAAACTCGAAGGTGGAGGACACATGAACAGTGCTAGGCAATAACATTCATGGGGCTCCGAAAAAGGGGGTTGGCAGGACCGAATGGTCCACCGGGTTTTTTCCACCTAAAAAAAGAAACATGCTTTTTGCAAAGAAAAATAAATCATTCGCGAGAGCACCATATCTTAGAGAAACAATATACTTGTGCTAAGGTTAATCTTCCTTGTAATCGAGAATGAAGGGCAGGATGTCAACTTTTAGCTTTTAAATGAACATGCAGGGGAAACATCGGGCTAAGCTGAAAATAAACTCATAGTGTATAAAACTCACACAGGCAAGTGTTTTATCCTATTCCCAAACCATAACTGCACCATGACTTTATTTTGCACATGACTTCCTATCGAATCAAAGATCAAACGTACGATCACGGACCAATAGGATTTTCTCGAGGGTAGTATTTTTGGAGAGGAAGCTGGGTGTTTCGGTCTTTTCCTCTTTGTTCATGTGGGATGGGATATTGCCAGTCGAGAATGATTTTGAGTGGCAATCTGGCTTGAAGAATTTCTGTCCTCTTTCTTTCATTGATCGAGAATTGCTTCTTTCCCCTTTTTACTTCTTTTCGATCTTTGATCAGGAATCCTTCTTTCCTTTCATATGCTCTTTTCTTTACTTTCATCTCTCTTTTTTCTTTTTTTTTTCTTTCCATTTCTTCCTTTTCTTTCTTTTCACTTTTCCTTCCCCATCCCTTTCTTTGGGAAATCGGGTTTTAGCATTCTATTTGCTCTCCCTTGAGGAGATTTCGCTGTCCTTTCCTTCGGGGGAAAGGATGAGGATTCCTTCTTTATAGGCCAAGGTTCAAAAAGGTCTAAGGTTGTGTTTCAATGGGGTCTTTTATCGTGGGAACCCAATCTTGATATCTGGGGTGAATCAAATTTGGGTGTCAAGGTGTCGGTCTCGGGTCGAACTCCCCTATCACTCCATAAGGCACGCGTGACAATGATGATTTGAAAATAACGTGCAAAATTAGTCATGGCTACAGCCAGGTGGGCACTCAAGCATCCCGTTTATGGCATTGTGATACTACGGTTGGGAATTTACACAGACAGACCCAACGTTTCCAAGTTATGTTCTTTCATCAGTTCAATGAATTCATCAATTCTTATCTCGGTTTATTCCGAAAAATAAACTCTTAGCATCAGTCCCTTGTTTCCAGAAGATATGTTTGCTCTGTACGAATGATTTATACTTCTTAACTATAACATGTTGATCTTTGCGGTCTTTCTTTCTTTTTCCTTTTTGTATCATTTTTATATTCACAAAACTTTTCTTTGTACATCTACATGACGAACTTTTTCTGTAAACGCATTAGAACTCTTTCTCTTTACGTCACACGGTCTATATACAAACCCTATTTACGTTCAAAGATTTTTTCATTTTTCCCAACACACACTTATGGTTCACACAAAAGTTTCTTCATATACACTCGTTGCTCACACACACAAGGATTCCTTTCCACGCATCATTTACACACACAAAAAAAATCCTTTTATACACGCTTTCCTATTTCTTTGTATACGCAGACATTTTATTCACAACGCTTCTTTATTTTTATTAGGATTTTTGGTTCATTTTATTTTTTAGGACGACGTTCCTAAATGAAAAACTCTACACGGTCCTGGCATTTCAACAAACATTATTGACAACAATGAAACAAGTACCGACGTAACAACTCAAATGATATGTATGTACAAAACAAAAGTCAAAACATGAAACAAACGTTAGTCCCTTAGTAAAAAAAAATATATATATATATATAACAGGAAAAATAGAAACAAAAAGAAATATGGATCAAGGGATCTCCCAATCATGTGGCCCCGCTTCCTCCTAAGAAATCAAGTAAATCGGTCATCTCCTCGTCCTCGCGGGCCTCATCTGCCTCGTCGGGATCCTCTGCTGGTGCCTCTGCTGGCGCCTCTCCTGCCCGGGCCTCAGGCCAATCTCCAGGCCATGCGACCTCTACCCTGAACTGGTCCGGAGTAGGGCACGGAAAAGAAGTAAAACCCTGGCTCTGTAGGATGAGGCTCATCTGGTAAAGACAATCATGGGTCTGTACATGAGCCCGGTGGTTGGCCGCCTGCTGGCGAACCAAATGCCGCAAACACTGCTCCGTATCAAACGATTCGGCTGGACCAGCCTGATGAGGTGGCGGCACGTCTGCGGCCTGCGGAGCATCCCCCTGGGCCTGTC
Source organism: Glycine max (assembly GCF_000004515.6). Taxonomy (NCBI): domain Eukaryota; kingdom Viridiplantae; phylum Streptophyta; class Magnoliopsida; order Fabales; family Fabaceae; genus Glycine; species Glycine max. The sequence continues at coordinate 28,809,144 of NC_038248.2, read as the reverse complement.
TCTGCATGCAATATTTCTCAATAAAAGCTCGGGTGATGGGCGGCCGAATCACCTTGCTAGGTGCGACGGGGACTCCGAACGACTGGCAGAGTCCTATGATCAAGGCGGGAAATCCCAGGGCCTTGTTGGACTTATCCGGGTCCAGAGGGTGCCTGGTAGGCGCCATACCTGTAAATAGATAGATGGCATCAGCGATTAACTGAGCCACGTGAATGCTCATCCGTGTCAGGATGGCGTACACCAGCTGACACTTCAGCAGGGGGAGGTCGGAATTATGATCGCTGGGCTGGATGTTGCTGAGCAGCAAAGTCATCCAGATCTGAGTCAGGGTGGTCATGTTGGTGCGCATGATCCGCACCGGTCTCCCGGCAGCAGTCCGGGCAAAATCCTGCCCCGATACATTGTAAAAAAGAAAACACACTTTCATGCTCAAAGTGTTGCGTCAAACTTTACACCTAATTTATATCCTAAACATTTGCTATCACAAACTACTTACATACATTTGAAGTACACCATACAAATTTTTACTGTTTCACTCATATTTATTTATATGCATATTGGAAAGCTAATTACATCCTGCACATATTTGCATTCAAAAAGGCATTCCACACTATCATACATTCATTTAGGAAGACAATCATTCAAACTTTGCTAGGAATTTCATGCTCCTTATATTTACCTATGTATACACACTATTGCAAGGTGTTTTCCACGCTACCTCTATGTAAAGTATCAAACATGGGGCAGCCCAAATTCGAGCAAAAGCTCTCACAAGCAAATCCTAATTTTCATGTTTTTCTAATTTTAAAACCAAATTTTTGATTCCTAGCCATAAGCATGTTTCCTTGCATTGAAGCTACAAGTTTGGGTTCCTAAGCTTGGGATTGCATTCGGGCACCTATTTCGACTTTCCTATGCTGTCTCTACATACATAAAACAGCCCCACCATCCCAATTTTGCAAAATCATATTCATATATCATTGGGGCATTTCACCGAGCACTTGATGGGCGCATGTTTGGACATAAATTGCAAGAGAATGGGGGCAATGTGGCATGCCCCATTGCTTCAGAATACAACCTAGGCCTAAGGCCTTCTCATTCAAATCCTCAACTCAAGAAAACAAGCATCAAAGCAAACCAGAACTGCCTCACAAATATAAGCACGTTCTCACAATTTAGAGCACCAAAAGATGAAGAAAACACATTAATGAGAAGCTAAAAACTCAAGGATTGAATACTTACTGGTGGGGGGGGGTAGAACCCCCAAAAAGGAAAGCAAAATGCCCCCAAAAGTGGTTTAGGGGAGCAAAAACCGCAAGCTTTTGGGAACCCTTTTTTTAATAAAGGGGGGGGGGGGGGGGGGGAAGTTTTTGGATACAGTTCCCCTCCCTCATTTTTATATTTTGAGTGTAGGGGTTGCTCGCCCAGGCGAGCTCAGCTCGCCCAGGCGAGCTAACCTGCCAATTTTTTTTTTTTAAAAGGGTGCATTAACCATGCCCCCTCCTCCCTCTTATGAGTTAGCGTTTTGCCTACTTGAACCTACTTAAGTTAGAATTAGGCGTTGATTACTTAAAAAAAAAAACAATAGTAGTAAAATACTGCGAATTCAAAGGATATTGGGCTGCCTTGCAGCGACGTTCTTCGCTGGCCCAGCGCCGGGAAGGGGTGACGATTGGTCGGTCGCGATGCTATCCTCCATTCGCCTCCCTCCCTAAGTACCTGCAAGTAGGAGACAAACAATATGCGGCCAATCGTGACCGGTCATCGTCTTATCTTGGTCGATTTCTGCCCTTGACTTGTCTTGACTTCTGGCCGTGGCCTGAGACGATTCTGCTCCTTGCTATCACAAGATATGCATGTGCATGTATGAATGTTTCTAATGCGATGATTTTATCTTAGTGAAGGCTGGTTAGATTCAATTTTAAATAAGTGTTTGGGGCACCCCATACACCGAGCGAAGAGGGCTCAAGTTATAACAAATCTAAAACACAAGGTTTGAAACCAAAGGGAGGACTGAAACCTCGCCCATCTTTTCTTTTTCAAAGAAGCGAGACAAATACAGTGAATGGGAATCCTTAGAGGGAACCAAGAAGAACGAGAAAAACTCGGACATAAAAACATGCAGCGGTCCTCTTGATTGCCCCAAACTTCAAGCGTAATATCGTTTAACTACATCGGAGTTCACGGGTGAGGGCAGCTCCTCGCCATCCATGTTGGTGAGTATCAGAGCACCCCCAGAAAAAGCCCTTTTCACCACGAAAGGTCCTTCATAATTCGGGGCCCACTTGCCTCGATTATCTTTAACAGCATGGGACATTTTCTTCAGCACGAGGTCCCCCTCGTTGAACTTGCACAGACGTACCTTCTTATCGAATGCGTTCTTTACTCTTCGTTGGTACAGACGCCCATGGCTCATGGCTGTTGTCGCAACCTACCCTTCGGCGGGAGGGCGACGCGTGACTCGCGGGATGCGTGTTCCACGAAAGGAATACGCGCGGAGTCGCCACCAACGTTTATTTGAGGAAAACGTCGGAAAAATCGGAAAAGACGCGATCTACGAACTTTTAAGTGAAAGGTTCGGGAGTTGTATTTACGCGCGGGGAAGGTATTAGCACCCCACACGTCCGTCACAAGGGACGACAACCTTTAATCGAATGTGCAAACATGACTTTGATTTTTATGTTCCCTTTTATGTTCTTTATATCCTTTATACCCTTTTTATATTTTTTTTTTTTGTGTGGTCGACAAGGGTGTTTCCCCTTGCTCCTACGTATTCCTCAATTTGGGATGAGAAAATCAGACCTACGTAGTTCTTTCTTATCAAGTGATTCTTTTTTACTTAAGTGGTGATCATTTTAAGGCGTTGGACCTTAAAAATGATCCATTTTACTTAGTGAGAAATTGAAATGACAAACTTCAAAAGCCTATTTTTGTGGACGAGCTTGACTAGGCGAGTTGATTTTAGCCTTAGTTTCACTTTAGTTATTAATCAATTCGGTTAAGAATGAGAAATCCCAAAGAGAAAACGTCCGATTGATTTTCCGCTTTATTTTACTAAAAGATGTCTTTTTGATTATTATATTATTTTTTTACCTCTTTTTGATTTCCAACGTGGTTACGGCATGACCGAACGGTCGGAATTGATTTTAACCAAAGTTAATGGATAATACAATTCAAACGTTCGGTGGAAATTTATTTTATTTTTAAGTTAAGCGAGAAATGACTTAAGTAAAATGGCTTAAGCACGTCAACAGGGGGTATAAAAAGTAAACAAAATGAGAATAAAAATGCACGAAACACAATGTGGACCACTACGGGTGCATAGAATGAATCGAAAAACTTGGTTCGAGGTACTTACCCGTTGAAGATCGAAGAACGATGAAGAACGAATGAAGAACGTCGAAGAACGGTTGAAACTTTTGCGAGATCCCTCACGGAAAACGTTACGGAAGCGCCTCGGCTTAGATTTTCTTCACGGAAACAATTTTTCCAAGCAATTTCCAAAGATAGAGAAGTGCCTAAAGGGCTGGGATCCTTTTCTTCTTCATTTTCTCCCCTATTTATAGCAAAATAGGGGAGATGCTTGCCGCCCAGCTCGCCCAGGCGAGCTCAGCTCGCCCAGGCGAGCTCAGCTCGCCCAGGCGAGCAGGGTTGCTTCCTCCAGAAGCAACCGCCTTCTGGAGGAACCTTCTGGAGGGCCCAAATGGGCCTGGGTGCTATTTGCACCCCCATTTTTACTAAGTTCACCCCCTCTGCTGTTTTTTGGTGATTCTTTTTTCGTAAAGTTACGGAAACTTACGAATTTCGTAACGATACTTGTTTTCTTTCCGTAATTGTTACGGAACCTTGCGGATTACATAATCATCCCCTTTTTGACTTACGGAATGTTACGGAACCTCACTTAATTATGCAACGACGCTTCCTTTTGATTTCCGGTGTGTCACGGAAACTTACGGATTGTGCATCAATATTTTTTTGGTTTTCCGGCATGTCCTGAAATTTCACAAATTGCCTAATGATGGGTGCCAAGCACCTCACGAGGACCAAAGAATGGTCGCACGTCATCGAGCAAAGGTTCCCGGACGAAATTAGGGTATGACAGTTGCCCCTCTTTACTTGTCTTTTATTGGAGATAAAAGAAAAGTAAAGATAAGACACTAATTTCGCTCCTCTCAACTTGGCGAGAGTCGCGGGTGACCATAAAATCTCCACATGCCAATGACTTGTTGTTCCCAAAATTTCACAAATTGCCTAATGACGGGCGCCAAGCACCTCACAAGGACCAAAGAATGGTCGCATGTCATCAAGCAAAGGTACCCGAAAATCAGTGTATGACACTAATTTCGCTCCTCTCGGTTGACGAGAGTCGCGGGTGACCGTGACTCGTCGTTCCTAGGATTTCACAAACTGCCTGATGATGGATGCCAAGCACCTCACAAGGACCAAAGAATGGTCGCATGTCATCAAGCAAAGGTCCCCGAAAATCAGCGTATGACACTAATTTCGCTCCTCTCGGCTGACAAGAGTCGCGGGTGACCATGAAATTTCCACATGTAAATGACTTTGTTGTCCCCGGAGGAACAAAAGGTGCAGAAGACTGTGTCAGCCCCTGCATGCTATCAAGCGTTCTGTCTTACAGATAGCAAAAAAAAGGGTGCGAATAACCATAAGGTATCTCCGCGTATCATGGGTGCAGAATGACCAAACTTGGTCTCTGCTTGCCATCGAACACGACTGTGTCTGAATGGCAAAGGGGGGCGGATAACCGTAAGGTATCTCCGCGTATCATGTGTGCAGAATGACCAGACTTGGTCTCTGCTTGCCATCGAACACGACTGTGTCTGAATGGCAAAGGGGGGGCGGATAACCGTAAGGTATCTCCGCGTATCATGTGTGCAGAATGACCAGACTTGGTCTCTGCTTGCCATCGAACACGACTGTGTCTGAATGGCAAAAGGGGGGGCGGATAACCGTAAGGTATCTCCGCGTATCATGTGTGCAGAATGACCAAACTTGGTCTCTGCTTGCCAATGGACACGACTGTGTCTGAATGGCAAAGGGGGGGCGGATAACCGTAAGGTATCTCCGCGTATCATGTGTGCAGAATGACCAAACTTGGTCTCTGCTTGCCAACGGACACGACTGTGTCTGAATGGCAAAGGGGGGCGGATAACCGTAAGGTATCTCCGCGTATCATGTGTGCAGAATGACCAAACTTGGTCTCTGCTTGCCAACGGACACGACTGTGTCTGAATGGCAAAGGGGGGCGGATAACCGTAAGGTATCTCCGCGTATCATGTGTGCAGAATGACCAAACTTGGTCTCTGCTTGCCATCGAACACGACTGTGTCTGAATGGCAAAGGGGGGGCGGATAACCGTAAGGTATCTCCGCGTATCATGTGTGCAGAATGACCAAACTTGGTCTCTGCTTGCCAACGGACACGACTGTGTCTGAATGGCAAAGGGGGGGCGGATAACCGTAAGGTATCTCCGCGTATCATGTGTGCAGAATGACCAACTTGGTCTCTGCTTGCCAACGGACACGACTGTGTCTGAATGGCAAAGGGGGGCGGATAACCGTAAGGTATCTCCGCGTATCATGTGTGCAGAATGACCAAACTTGGTCTCTGCTTGCCATCGAACACGACTGTGTCTGAATGGCAAAGGGGGGGCGGATAACCGTAAGGTATCTCCGCGTATCATGTGTGCAGAATGACCAAACTTGGTCTCTGCTTGCCATCGAACACGACTGTGTCTGAATGGCAAAGGGGGGGCGGATAACCGTAAGGTATCTCCGCGTATCATGTGTGCAGAATGACCAAACTTGGTCTCTGCTTGCCATCGAACACGACTGTGTCTGAATGGCAAAGGGGGGCGGATAACCGTAAGGTATCTCCGCGTATCATGTGTGCAGAATGACCAAACTTGGTCTCTGCTTGCCATCGAACACGACTGTGTCTGAATGGCAAAGGGGGGGCGGATAACCGTAAGGTATCTCCGCGTATCATGTGTGCAGAATGACCAAACTTGGTCTCTGCTTGCCATCGAACACGACTGTGTCTGAATGGCAAAGGGGGGCGGATAACCGTAAGGTATCTCCGCGTATCATGTGTGCAGAATGACCAAACTTGGTCTCTGCTTGCCAACGGACACGACTGTGTCTGAATGGCAAAAGGGGTGCGGATAACCGTAAGGTATCTCCGCGT
>NC_038248.2:28059585-28149023 GCF_000004515.6 Glycine max | reverse complement strand
TCTGTCCTCACCACTTTCCTTTCCCTTGACGTCGCGGGTTGACCGGTAGGTCCGGAGGTGCGAACACACGACCACTACGGGTCACACCACTCAGTCCCGTGATATTTGTTACTTTAGCCGACAGCGAGCTGACGTCTGTGACCTCTTCTTCCTTCTTCTCCGGAGGTGTATATCTCCACGGGACCGCGTGACTATTCTGGTACGGGAAAGGAACAGGTTTGACCATTAAGGGATGCCCAGGCTTTTGCGAGGCTGCACTTTTAGTAAAGTATATCACCAAGGGTTTGGGCTTCGCAATACCGCTCCCCTCCGTAGATTGCATGCATATATGCGGCTCTTCTTTTCCTTTAATGCCGACTTCTAGTCGACCTTGGTCTATCATCCGTTGCAACAATTCCTCTACTTCCAAACACGTCTCCATGTCATGCATCTCGCCGGGATGTAGCAGACAGGAATCCTCCTTACACCCACTATGGGGAATTACCCCTCCTTTTTGTAGGGCCTCAAAGATAAACCTCCTAGGGGCTGCCACATCTCTCAACGGTTTAGACCTGTGGGGCCTATCGGATTCAACTGCATTAACAGCTCCCCCTCCATGATTGGCGAGCGGGTTGGTCCTCACATTGGGCCGATCCTCTTGGAAAGTCAGCCATCCGGCATCCATTAGATGTTGGACCTTGTATTTAAGGGCCATGCATTTTTCGATGGAATGCCCCGGGGCACCCCCATGGTACTTGCAAGTTGCATTAGGGTCATACCACTTCGGGAAAGGGGGTTCGAAGACCCTTCCGGGAGTTACCACGGCCAAATGATTGGCGATGAGGGATGGTAGAAGATCTTCGTACGTCATTGGGAGCGGGGTGAATTCCGGCAACGGTCTCGGAGGGAAGTTCCTTGTCGTGTTGGAATTACCGGCTGGTCGAGTCGCGTTCGGAGTTGGAACTTGGGGAGCTTCCCTCTGGGTGGGTGCCTTAGGCTGTACGGGTGTTGAGCTAGAGGCGTTCCCAGCAGGAGCCGAGAAGCTTGGGTGATGTTGCGCGTACTGATGGGTACCATGAGGTGTTTGCTGGGGTTTGACCCATGCGGGCGTTGAAGAGACGGCATGGGCATCTCCTTCCTTCCTTTTTGCCCCTGTTGCCCCGATTCTTTTGGCGTTCACGTTTGTGGAGGAAACGTAATCAAACTTTCCTCTCTTCAATCCCACCTCGATTCTTTCCCCGGCAAACACCAGATCCGCAAAGCTGGACGGCATGTAACCCACTAGCTTCTCATAGTAGAACACCGGCAGAGTGTCTACCATCATGGTGATCATCTCTCTCTCAACCATGGGAGGAGCTACTTGCGCCGCCAAATCCCTCCATCGCTGCGCATATTCTTTAAAGGTTTCACCCTCTTTCTTGAACATATTCTGCAGTTGAGTACGGTCCGGAGCCATATCAGAATTGTACTGATACTGCCTTAGGAAGGCGGTAATCAGATCCTTCCAAGTACGGATACGAGAAGCTTCCAAATTAGTGTACCACACTACCGCAGCTCCGGCCAAGCTATCCTGAAAGAAGTGTATCAACAGCTTTTCATCTTTAGAATGGGCGCCCATCTTACGGCAGTACATTTTGAGGTGGTTTTTGGGACAAGTCGTCCCTTTATACTTGTCGAAGTCCGGCACTTTGAACTTCGGGGGAATAACAACATCGGGTACTAAGCAAAGATCCGTCATGTCTGCAAACGGATAGTCCCCAAATCCTTCCACAGCCCTCAATCTTTCCTCCAGGAGATCGAGCTTCCTCCTTTCTTCAGTTGTCGGGGGCGGCCCTTCCATAGACAAAACTATTGGCGATGCTGCGAGGTTGGGTTGAGGCAACGTGCCCGGTGCCGGCCCTTCGGGGATCGGGGGATAAAACTCGACATCCCTCCGAGCATAATCTTGAGGGTCTTTATGGACTTCGTCGGGCTGCTGAGGAGGCTCTTTTTCATGGACGGGAGAAGCAATGTGGCCCGCATCTTCTTGCAAGATGGGTGGTGAATAGTTGGGCGGCAGTCCATAAGGGTAAGCCGTTCGGTTGTATCCCAGGTGAGGGCTGCCATCGTGCCCCAGTGTGTCCCTTCCCCGTCCTACTATGTTTGAGGGAGGATGGTGCGTAGTTGCCAAGGGAGTCGGGTCTGCTTCGGCAGCCGAACTGACAGCGGCGGCAGTGGCCGCGTTCTTCTCCATGAGCTGTTTCATACCTAACATGGCCTCCATCATGGAGGCCATTTGTTCTTTCAGAGCCGACATGTCGGCTTTCATCTGTTCCTGCGTCTCCTCTTGATCACCCATCGTTCTAGATTTGGATCTGGTGCGATAGGGATCCCTTGCGGCGCGTTTAGTTATGGTGTTTTCCCTAAAAAACCAAACGTGAGGAGTGGGTAAAGAAAGAAAATGCATGCTAGAGATGAGATGTAGGAGTGATTTGATTTGCACAAGTTTTTTTTTTGGAGTAAGAACATGGGACCAACTCATTTTATTTCAAAAAAAGAAATCATATCTAGTCAAGGTCTGAGAGACCATACAAGTTTCCTAACGATTTCTAATTATGTGGGCCATTAAGTCTATCATATGCTGACAATAGCCGAGAAGCCCATGGATCTCTTCGGGGGCGGAGTAGGTGTCTGCCATCGCCTTGGCCTTGGCTAACAATCGGGGAAGTTCTTGACTCCCATTCAAGGTAAGAGCAAACCGACCCACCCACATGGTTGCCTCTCGGTGTAAAGAGTCGATCACCCTTCCTCTAGCCTCTTTTTCCGCATATACTTGAGCATACTCATCCGCGATTCTATGCTCGTGGGCCGTGGCTAGACCTAACTCTTCTTCGTACTTGGCGATGATAGCTAACATGTTGGTCTCTGTCTCGCATAAACACTGAGACAAGCTTCTTTTGGACCTTGAACAAGTCATCAACTCCTCTTTCAGAACCATGCCATGTGCTCGCGATTGGTCCCTTTCTTCCCTTCGCAACTTGAGTTCACTATTGCTACCCCATAGAGCTCTGCGAAATTTGTTCCGGCCATACTCTTCCTTGCGAGCCCTCTTGGTCTCTCGTTCAAGGGCTCTTGCGGTAATTGCATTCTCTTCCCGTAACCCGGCACACTCCTTCCGAACGTGTGTAGCAGCCAACTTGAACTTCTCCTTGGCGAGTTTTGCCTTTCCTAACTCGCTTTTGAGAGCTTGGACTTCCTCGTCCTCTTCCGGTGCTTCAAAATTCTCTTCGCTGACGACTTTTAACTTGGCGAGCCAATCTAAACCTCGTATGCGAACTTTCAGCCATTCGTGGTACCCACCAATGATGCCATTACGAACGCCTCTAAGCTCTTGATCTTTCCTTAACGGGGTTTCCCATGCTTTATGGATTCTTTGGATAGTCTTGGAATTTTCTGCGCCGAGATCCCTCACGAGGAAAGGAGACATGCTTTCTTCCGTTGGTGCTCCCCTCATGGGGTACCCTAGTTGCCTTATAGCGAGCGTGGGATTGTAATTAATACAACCCCTCGTTCCTACCAGCGGAATGTTTGGGTATCTCCCACATGAGAAAAGGACTCCTTCTTTTCCTTCCTTCCATCGAGGGAACCAACTGATTGTTCTACCTCCTATCCCGGCCAAGAGCTGGTCCCAATCCATTCTCCTCTTTTCAGTACACGAGCGATGGCTCAGGAGCGGACATGGATGTCTTGTGTCTTGTTGGAACAAGTGTGAAACCAACCAAACACAGAGGGCGGGTAAGCAACAGATGATCCGTGCGCTACTCTTCTCGCACCTTCGGTCAAATGTGTCAAATAGATCTGCCAAGACAGCTACCACCGGACTTTCCTTACTATGGTGGTAGGCAAGGAAAGCGTCGATTGCTGCTAGGTCTATCAAACCATCCACGTTTGGAAAGAGGACAACCCCCAAAAATTAGCAAAGCTAACACATCCATAAACGGGACCCAGTCTCCTTGATTGGCCATGCCCCTCGCCTTGTCTTCTAGGTACTTCTGTGGTAGGCCCGCTATGCCGTTCCGAGTCTGTTTTATGCGGTCCAAACCTCTGGCTGAATCCTTGACCACAGTTGCAATTCTGCTCAAAGAGGGGAGACACCCGGAGGAAAGATATGGTTTTCTTCCCCCGAGGGGACATCCTAGAATTTCCTCAAATTCTTCAATGGTTGGTACTAATTGGAAGTCTCCGAATGTGAAGCACCTCAAAGGCTGGTCGTAGTATTGGGTAAGTGATACAATGGCTTCTATGGACACCTCTGCTATGGTCAACTCTAAGATCTTTCCGTAAGTCTTGCGGAAGGTTTGCATTTGGAGGGGTTCCATCAACCGCCCTAATTCCTTGATGCTGGTGGTATCTAGGCTTTTGACCTTGACTTGGTAGAACCTCTTGCCGGTTTGATTTGTTCCCATGCTTACTAAAGTGAGATAAAAGCTGGTGCAAATCAAAACTCCGATATCTCATGGGTGGGATGGATGAATGCATGATGGAATGCATATGACACAGATGCAATCTAGGAATGCGGGGGTCCGGGGAATTTGTCCCCTTCTTAGATACGGCGTCTAGGGGTAACGAAATGCCCCAACGCACGTTTTTAAGAAGGCGACACGGACCCTCCGTTGGTTTGTTTACAGTAGGGATCAAGACAGAACCCATATGCAATGCCTATGCAAAAGACACAATGCGGGAATGTGCACAGTATGACAATATTTACCGAACATAAGCAAAAGGGTATATGATACTCATGCATGGCAGTGTGAAAAATGGCACGCAGCGTGTTTGCTTCGTGCCCCTATTTAAGGGACCTACAAGGGAGAGAACTAACTAGGCTTTTAGCAATAATCCCCAAGGTAGTTATATCTCTCTTGATGGTTTCTAGAGGTATCATCCCCTTTGAAGAACATATTGTAGCAGTAGGGACTACTAGCAACAATAGGTTTTCAAAGAGAAAAGCTCTAGATGAGGGTTCACTGTAATCAAGCAAGTCGGAGACCTAGCATGATCACAGATTCACCTCCACTCCTTATGCTCCCATGAACCCGGGTATAGGGCCCTTTTTCACTCACAGTGTGTGCAAATAGTGTTGGTGTTTGTGTGCATCAAATGAATAAATATTTACTTCATGCATACATTCAAAACGCACTAAAAGCAACAAAGAGTTTATATACACAAGAGCATAATGAAAGGAAACCAACAAAGGGGTAAGTCACGGTAAAACATTGCACAAAATTAAATGGCCTAACTCTCTAAAAACAGTCCCCAGTGGAGTCGCCAACTGTCGCAACCTACCCTTCGGCGGGAGGGCGACGCGAGACTCGCGGGATGCGTGTTCCACGAAAGGAATACGCGCGGAGTCGCCACCAACGTTTATTCGAGGAAAACGTCGGAAAAACCGGAAAAGACGCGATCTACGAACTTTTAAGTGAAAGGTTCGGGAGTTGTATTTACGCACGGGGAAGGTATTAGCACCCCATACGTCCGTCCCAAGGGACGGCAGCCTTTAATCGAATGTGCAAACATGACTTTGATTTTTACGTTCCCTTTTATGTCCTTATATCCTTTTTATATTTTTCCTTTTTTGTGGTCGACAAGGGTGTTTCCCTTTGCTCCTACGTATTCCTCAATTTGGGATGAGAAAATCAGACCTACGTAGTTCTTTTGGAACAAAGTGTTTGGTTAAGTTGTTTTTGTCCTTTTTGCAAAATATGTTTTTATTGAACAAAAAGGTCATTTAAGGTGTTGGACCATTAAATGATCTTTTGATTTTGAAAGGAGAGAAACGTTAAGGTGTTGGACCATTAACGATCTTTTGGGGTGGTCGACAAAAGCGGGACTTTTGCTCCTACGTATCCTCAAGGAGGAACTCAGACCTACGTAGTTCTTTCGGAACAAAGTGTTTCTTTTTTATTTTAAGAGGTGATCATTTTAAGGCGTTGGACCTTAAAAATGATCCATTTTACTTAGTGAGGAAATGAAACGACAAACTTCAAAAGCCTATTTTTATGGACGAGCTTGACTAGGCGAATTGATCTTAGCCTTTAGTTTCACTTTAGTTATTAATCAATTCGATTAAGAATGAGCAATCCCAAAGAGAAAACGTCCGATTGATTTTCCGCTTTATTTTACTAAAAGATGTTTTTTTGATTATTTATATTATTTTTTTACCTCTTTTTGATTTCCAACGTGGTTACGGCATGACCGAACGGTCGAAATTTATTTTAACCGAAGTTAACGGATAATGCAATTCAAATGTTCGGTGAAAATTTATTTTATTTTTAAGTTAAGCGAGAAATGACTTAAGTAAAATGGCTTAAGCACGTCAACAGGGGGTATAAAGAGTAAACAAAATGAGAATCAAAATGCACGAAACACAATGTGGACCACTACGGGTGCATAGAATGAATCGAAAAGCTTGGTTCGAGGTACTTACCCGTTGAAGATCGAAGAACGATGAAGAACGAATGAAGAACGTCGAAGAACGGTTCAAACCTTTGCGAGATTCCTCACTGAAAACGTTACGGAAACGTTTCGGAAGCGCCTCGGCTTAGATTTTCTTCACGGAAACAATTTTTCCAAGCAAATTCCAAAGAGAGAGAAGTGCCTAAAGGGCTGGGATCCTTTTCTTCTTCATTTTCTCCCCTATTTATAGCAAAATAGGGGAGATGCTTGCCGCCCAGCTCGCCCAGGCGAGCTCAGCTCGCCCAGGCGAGCAGGGTTGCTTCCTCCAGAAGCAACCGCCTTCTGGAGGAACCTTCTGGAGGGCCCAAATGGGCCTGGGTGCTATTTGCACCCCCATTTTTACTAAGTTCACCCCCTCTGCTGTTTTTTGGTGATTCTTTTTTCGTAAAGTTACGGAAACTTACGAATTTCGTAACGATACTTGTTTTCTTTCCGTAATTGTTACGGAACCTTGCGGATTACATAATCATCCCCTTTTTGACTTACGGAATGTTACGGAACCTCACTTAATTATGCAACGACGCTTCCTTTTGATTTCCGGTGTGTCACGGAAACTTACGGATTGTGCATCAATATTTTTTTGGTTTTCCGGCATGTCCTGAAATTTCACAAATTGCCTAATGATGGGTGCCAAGCACCTCACGAGGACCAAAGAATGGTCGCACGTCATCGAGCAAAGGTTCCCGGACGAAATTAGGGTATGACATTAGGCTTAGCGCAACAGCTGAGCTTAGCCTAAGTCTACAATTTTCAAAACAGAAGAGAGTTGGAGCTTAGCACAGCATGGCACGCTTAGCTCAACCTCATTAGAATGACACTCAAGCTTAGCACACAGGGCACGCTTAGCCCAACTACAAAAACTTAAAAGACAGTGAGAGAGTTGAGCTTAGCGCAGCAGGGTGCTTAGCTCAACCTCCTTAACACACAACAAGGGCTTAGCACTGCAGCTGCGCTTAGCCTTATTCAAAGGAAAACTACAAAAGCATAGTGGCGCTTAGCCTGACATGTCAGGCTTAGCACTGAACAACAATTCTGAAAATCTTAATGTCTGAACACTAGTCCCGCTTAGCGCACAGACGTGCTTAGCGGGCTCATCACTTTCGTTCATCAGTAGGGATGAACGCGCTTAGCGCGATAGGGTCCGTATAGCGCGTTCATCTGGAAATCCAAAATTTTAATAGTTGCGATGAACATGCTAAGTGTAGCAGGCGCACTTAGCGCGTTCATCGCGATTTCCAAACAGAACAACATGGGTCTTCACCCCTTTCAGCCACATTTCCCCTAATGGGCTTCTAAGTTACCTAAAATCCTAAAATGACTAACCCTAAAACTAAAAAACTTAACTTAACAACATACAACTAAGAAAACGAGAAGTCATTTATCCTAAGGTTTGAAGGATGAAAAATAAAAATGGAAATGTACCCACTTACTTGGATTGTGATTGAAATGAACCAAAGAAGATGCTGACAAGCAGTACACACACGCAGCAGAAATACACACTTGCTCAAGGTTAACAAAGGGAGAAGCTAAAGGTATTTGGGGTAACACCCAAGTGCCTTAGCCTTTGGTTTTAATAAAAATTGAAATTTGTATGGCGCGCTTAGTGCACAGCTGTGCTTAGCGTGCCCATGTGACGTTTGAGTTTAAAAACCCAAGTGCTTAGCCTAACCTCGCGCTAAGCCCAACTTGAAGTTGTAAAGTCCAGTGAGCATCTGGGGCTTAGCACAATAAGCTGTGCTTAGCACTTTCTGCAACGCAAACTTTTCTGCAATATGCACTTAGCCTGAGATGTGAGGCTTAGCGTACCATCAAGCTTCAACTTACAGAGAGTAGTTCAGGCTTAGCACAACAGGCGCGCTAAGCGCACTTCCAAGAATTCAAAAACAGTAAGAGATTGGCGTTTAGCGCATTCTGCCCCGCTAAGCCCAACTTGAAAGCTCAAATTACCGAATGGATCTGGGGCTTAGCTCAGGATAGTGCACTTAGCACTACTACAATAAAAATTTTCCAGAAAAGAAGCAGCGCTTAGCACATCATCCACACTAAGCCCACTGATTAAGGTTCAATTACAATGAAGATGCTGGGCTTAGCATAGTGATGTGCGCTTAGCTGAACTGTTCAGCCAACCAATCAGGGGTCGATGCGCTTAGTGCGAGCAAGCTCGGCTTAGCGCGTGAAGACTGAGCGCTTAGCGCATGGTCTGTGCTTAGCAGATAGACAATTGCAAAAAATAAAATTTCCAAGTCTTTTTCTGTCTATCTCTTCACACAAGCTTAAAACCCCTTGTTCATTACTAAACAAGCTAAAATTAATCACAATCACAAGCAAGGTATCCTAACTACATGCAAGAGATAAGAATGAAAAATAGAAAAGGGAAAGAAAATATGGGTTGCCTCCCAGTAAGCACTATTTTAATGTCACTGGCTTGATGCATCATCCTATTATCTAGGATCCAACAGAGTTCCTACTTTAAGGACCTTCTCAGGTCTCCTTTCCTCAATCACATGCACTTTAAAATAGATATTTTGGCTAGGTGGATCTTTGTCCTCATGAAACAAATCAAAGCTGATCTTCTATGCCCATCTGCAGCATCTTCTTCCTCATGTCTACCACGCAACTTATAGTAGACATGAATGGGCGGCCAAGAATGAGAGGAATGCCAACATCCTCTTCTATATCTATGACAACGAAATCAGCTGGAAATATAAGGTGCTTAACCTTCACCAAAACATCTTCAATGACTCCATATGGCCTTGTGATGAAGTGGTCAGCTAACTGGAGGGTCATGCGTGTGGGAATTATATCTATCTCTCCAAGTCGTCGGCACATGGAGAGAGGCATTAAATTGATACTGGCTCCCAAGTCTATGAGAGCTTTGCCTTCAACAACCTCACCAATAGAACACGGTATCATGACAACTCCTGGATCTTTGTGCTTGGGCAGAAGAATGCGTTGAATAATAGTACTACAGTTACCTTCCACAACAATTTTGTCATTATGGATGTACCGGTTCTTCTTGGTTAACATATCCTTCAAAAATTTGGCATAGAGGGGCATTTATTGAAGTGTTTCTCCAAAAGGCAAGGTAATTTCCAGTTTCTTGAAGATATCAAGAAATCTGGCAAAATGTCACTCTTTATCTTTCCGGGAGGGTACCAACGGATAAGGTACCTCCTTGCATTCAATAGGAGTAGCCTCTTTCTTCTTTTCTATGTTAGCCTTACTCTTGCCCTTCTTCTTCTTAGTCTCAACAACCTTCTTTTTTTTTTCATTTTTCAACTTTTTTTCTTTTTCTTTTATTTCTTCTTCTTTTTCTTTTTCTTTCTTCTTCTTTATTCTCTCTTGACAATCTCTTATTGGTGTCTCTCCTTCTTCATCACCTTCTACTTCCTCAACAATATCTTCAAGTTCAACTAAATCATCAACCGGCTCCAGTGCCATTTCATCATCCAGCTATTGTTTAAATCCCTCCACCTTCTGATTAGCTTTACTTTCCTTCTCTTGAATCGCCATTCTGCTTCTAGTCATCACAACTTTGCACTCTTCCTTAGGATTTTTCTCTGTGTTTTCTGTAAAGCTGTTGGATGGTCTTTCAGCTAACTGCTTTGCAAGCTGGCCCACCTGGACTTCCAGATTCTCAATTGCAGACTCGATGCTCTTTTGGTTAGACATTGACACTTGCATGAATTGAGCTAGAGTCTCTTCCAGCTTTGTGGTTCGGTCATAGAGACTTGGCATCTGCTATTATGGCCTTGTAGATGAACCACCCTGGTCTTTATTGAATTGGTTACCAGGGTGATTTTGCCACTATCTCTGCTGTTGATACTACTGGTTGTTCTGAAATCCTGGAAATCCACTTGTATTGAAGTTGCCTCTGGGCTGATTCCCCATATAATTAACTTCATGTGCAATTTGCTCTTCATGAGGGATACAACATCCAGATGCATGAGCTCCACCACAAATTGTACATCCTGCAACTTGAAAAATAGAAGAATATGAAGTTTGTGCAGAATGAAGCTGAGTTGGCAACTTACTGAGTGTTTCTGTTAATGTCTCTAGTTGCTTGGATAGCAACGTGTTTTGTGCCAAAAGAGCCTCCTGTGAGGTTAGCTCCAATAAGCTCTTCTTGGTAGGAATGTGGGCTCGGTCTCTTAGAATGGCAATGTCACTAGCAGTGCATGCTTTCAATTAAGTTCATTGCTTCGTCAGGGGTCTTCATTTTGATCTTACCCCCAGCTGAAGCATCCAAGAGCTGCTTAGATTGTGGTCTCAGCCCATCTATGAATATGTTGAGCTCTATTGGTTCTGAAAAACCGTGAGTGGGAGTCTTCCGCAATAAACCTCTGAATCTTTCAAGTGCCTCACACAACGATTCATCTGGAAACTGGTGGAAGGAAGAGATAGCAGCTTTGCCTTCTGCAGTCTTCGATTCAGGGAAATACTTCTTTAAGAACTTTTCTACCACTTCATCCCATGACTTTAGACTGTTTCCTTTAATAGAATGAAGCCATCTTTTAGCTTCTCTAGCTAAAGAAAATAAGAATAGACTCAACTTGATTGCCTCCGCAGGCACACCCGCCAGCCTGATAGTATTGCATATCTCTATATAGGTGGCCAAATAAGGGTCTTCATTGGGTAGACCATGAAATAGATTATTTTGAATCAGCTGTATCAAAGAAGGGGGATATGTAATTGTCTGAGCTTGAACTTCTGGCTATGCAATACTAGTGAAAAATTATGGCACAATAGAACTTGAATAATCCTCTAGGGTTACTCTTCTTGGCTCTTCAGCCATGATTGGGTCTTCAATAGGTTCTATATGAGAATTCCCTGGAATAGGAAAATGAGAAGATGCCTCGAAAGATTGAGGTTCTTCTTCTGGAGTTGCTGCTGCTTCTAAATCCTACAAAAAAAAAATTTGATTCTCTCTAAATTATGCCTTCTACAAGTGGCGTTAATCTCCAAATCAATGGGAATCAAATCACCTGCAGTAGATCTTCTTTGCATACAAGAAAACAAAACAACAATTATCTAGTTCAAAAGAACAATGAATGTACGGTAACTAAAGTATGAAAAAAAAGAATCATTGAATCAAAGAGAAAAGTATAAAGCGATGCCGTAAAACTAAACTAAACTCTTCTTGAATATAGTTCCCCAGCTACGGCGCCATAAATACTTTGTTGGATTTCCCGTGTAGTTACTTTTTGGTCCAATTTTTCTTTATACAAATATGCTCAAGGGAAATCCGGTTTGCCGGAAAGCGCACCGGGTCGTCAAGTGTTTAAAATTAAAACGGATGAATCCGAGTATCAAAATCAAGGAACTAGTATTAGATAGGGTTTAATTCAGAAATAAGGCATTGTTGAGAGAAACATTGATAATTGATGATTTAGAACAGAATTAAACTAAGTCTAGGCTAAAAAAATAGTAAAAATGCAAGTAAGATTGAAAGCAGTAGGTAAAGGTGTTAAATAGGCTTTAAATAGGCTCTGAATCCACAACGTTGCGCTTAGCACCACCCTCGCGCTTAGCGCAAGTAAGTGGATTTGAGCTTAATGCCAGTTATGCGCTGAGCCTAGCTGAAAACAACTACTGCATTTAGCACACTAATCTCGCGCTTAGCACGCAGCCTTGATATTGATGCTCTGCCAGATTCTTCTGTTGCACTAAGCGAGCTGAAGCTGCACTTAGCGGTAGATGTGCGCTTAGCCCAACTGATGAGCTAAGCTCAACTGCCACTTTTAGCACTTCAGGACTTAGCCTCTTTTTCACCTGAAATCGCACAGATTTCATCATTAAATCCAATGGAAATATTCAAGAGACAGCTTTAACCATAAAAAAAGATTTATTTACAAACTACTACGAAATAACCATAAATTGAGGGAATTATACAAGTTTTGGAAAATGTTTTCTATACGAAAGTTAGTCGTATAAGATGACTAACAGTATTCATAGATGATATTTTGGTATACTACAAGACTAGAGAGGAACATGAAGAACATTTGAGGATTGTGATAGAAGCCGTTCTTGAGTGGGAGAGTCCTAAATCTATTTTTGAGATTAGGAGTTTTCTAGGCTTAGCAGGATACTACTGGAGATTCATAAAAGGTTTCTCCAAGTTAGCTTTACCTTTGACAAAATTGACTCGTAAGGGTCAAGCTTTTGTGTGCGATACCCAATGTGAGCATAGTTTCCAGACCCTTAAAGAAAAATTGACAACCGCTCCAGTACTAGTTTTGCCTAACCCGAGAGAACCCTTTGAGGTGTATTGTAATGCACCGAAGATGGGTTTAGGAGGAGTGTTTATGCAAAATGGTCAAGTAGTGGCCTATGCTTCTAGACAACTTAAGACTCATGAGAGGAATTATCCGACCCATGATCTGGAGTTGGCTGCTGTAGTTTTTGCCCTTAAGATATGGAGACATTACTTGTTTGGCTCCAAGTTTGAGGTGTTTAGTGATTGTCATACCCTAATTTCGTCCGAGGACCATCTTTTGTTGGGATGCGACCCTCGTTTGACCACTTCGAGGTATTTGCCACCCATCGTTAGGCAATTTGTGAAGTTCCGAGACATGCCGGAAGCCAAAAGAAAAGCGTTGTAGCACAATCCGTGAAGTTCCGTGACATTTTGGAAATTAAAAGGAAGTGTTAGTGTGAAATCCGTAAAGTTCCATAACATTCCGGAAGGCAAAAAAGGGATGATTACGTAATCCATAAGGTTTCGTAACATTACGGAGAGAAAACAAGCATCGTTACGAAATTCGTAAAGTTTGGTAACATTACGGAAAAAGAATCACCAAAAAAGAGAAAGGGGGTGTATTTAGTAAAAATGGGGGTTCAAATAGAAACCATGCCCACTTGGGCCTTCTAGGATGTTCCTCCAGAAGGCGGTTGCTTTTGGAGGAAGCAACCTAGCTCGCCTGGGCGAGCTGGGTGGCAAGCATATCCTTCCTTTTCCTATAAATAAGGGAAGGAGGGAAGAACAAAAATGTCCAACCCTCCTGGTATCTGAGATTCACTTAAAATTAGTGAGAAAATTTGTTTCCGTAAAGAAAATCCAAGTCGAGGCGCTTCCGTAACGTTTCTGTGGGTGATTTCGCGAAGATTTTCAACCGTTCTTCGACGTTCTTCGTTCGTTCTTCATCGTTCTTCGGTCTTCAACTAGTAAGTTCCCGAAATCAAACTTTTCAATTCATTCTATGTACCCTTAGTGGTCCTCATTTGTTTCACGTGCTTTTATTTTCATTTCATTTACTTTCTGTACCCCCTTTTGACGTGCTTTAGTCATTTACTTAAGTCATTTTCTCGCCTAATCAAAAAATAAAATAAATTTCCACCGATCATTTGAATTGTAACATCTGTTAATTTCTGTTAAAATGAAATCCGACTGTTCGCTCATGCCGTAACCACATTGGAAACCAAAAAAAGGTAAAATAATAATATAATAATCAAAAATATCTTTTAGTAAAATAAATCAAAAAATCAATTGGACGTTTTTCTTTGGGATTTCTCTTTCTTAATCGAATCGACTAATAACCAAAGTGAAACTAAGGCTAAAATCAATTCATAAACCAAACTTTTGTCATCGCCTAAAAAAGCCATTTTCAAAGGTCCAACGCCTTGAAATGGTCTTTTCCGCTTTTATCGGTTAAGTGTAGATTTTTAAAAAAGGCGTAAAATCAATATGTAACTTTGTTACCTCTTTCAAAAATAAAGAAATCATTAATGGTCCAATGCCTTATTGTTTTCTCACTTTTCAAAAGAATCGAAAGATTGTCTAATGGTCCAACGCCTTAAATGACCTTTCATTTCAATAAAAACATATTTTGCAAAAAAGGATAAAAAAAATAACTTAACCAAAACGCTTTGTTCATAAAAGAACTACGTAGGTCTGATTTCCTTATCACAATTGAGGAATACGTAGGAGCAAGGGAAACACCCTCGTCGACCACAAAAAGGTAAAAATATAAAAAGGCATAAAAAAGACATAAGAACGTAAAAAAGGGAAAATAATATAAATTGAAGTCACATTTGCACATTTGATTAAAGGTTGCCGTCTCTTGTGACGGACTTGTGGGGTGCTAATACCTTCCCCGTGCATAAATACAACTCCCGCGCGTATTCCTTTCTTGGAACACGCACCTATGAGTCACGCGTCGCCCTCCCGCCGAAGGGTAGGTTGCGAAAGTTGGCGACTCCACTGGGGACTGTTTTTAGAGAGTTAGGCCATTTAATCTTGTGCAATGTTTTATCATGACTTTCTCCTTTGTTGGTTTCCCTTTATTTTTCTTATGTTCTTGTATATATAACTCTTTGATGCTTTTAGTGTGTTTTAAAATGTATGCATGAGGTAAATATTTATTCATTTGATGCACACAAGCACCAACACTATTTGCACAAACGGTGAGTTGAAAAGGGGCCCTATACCCGGGTCCATGGGAACATAAGGAGTGGAGGTGGATCTGTGATCATGCTAGGTCTCCGACTTGCTTGATTACAGTGAACCCTCATCTAGAGTTTTTCTCTTTGATAATATTGTTGCTAGTAGTGCCTACTGCTGCAATATGTTCTTCGAAGGGGATGATACCTCTAGAGATCATCAAGAGAGATATGACCACCTTGGGAATTATCACTAAAAGCCCTTTTAGCTCACTCCCATATAGGTCCCTAAAATAGGGGCACGGAGCAAACACGTGTGCCATTTTTACACTACCATTTTGCTTATATTTGTTTGTGAATATTGTCGTACTATGTACATCCACGTGTTGTGCCTTTCGCATATGCATCATGCACGGGTTCTATTTTGATCCCTTCTCTTTGGAAAACCAATGGAGGGTCCGTGCCACCTTCTTAAATACGGAGACCATTTCCCAGCCTCCCGTATTCATAAATTGCATCTGTGCCATATGCATTTCTTCATGCATTCATCCATTCCACCCATGATAGATGTCGGAGTTTTAATTTGCACCGATTTTTGTTCACTTTAGTAAAACATGGGATCAAGTCAAATGCCTTCACTTAAAAGGAGGTTCTATCAAGTCAAGGTCAAGAGCCTAGGGATCACTAGTCTAAAAGAGTTAGGGCAGTTGATGGGTTAGCCCCAGCGGCAAGGTTTTCGCAAAGCTTACGGTAAACTCTGGGACCAAGCCATGGTAGAAATCTCCACAGAGGCCATTACCTCCCTCGCCCAGTATTATGATCAGCCGTTGAGGTGCTTTACCTTTGGGGACTTCCAGCTATCACCCATGGTAGAAGAATTTGAAGAGATCTTAGGATGTCCTCTAGGGGGAAAGGGACCATACCTCTTCTCAGGTGGTGTAAGCTCCATTGGAGCTTGTAGGCCTAGGATCTTCTTCATCAATGGATTCCTTTGCTTCTTGGAAGATAAATGGCAGCGGAATGGAGAAGGAAGAGAGAGAGGAGACGCCACTTCAAGGAGAAGATGAGTTTAGAAGAAGCTCACCACCATAGGAGGCCATGGATAAGAGCTTGGAGGAAGAAGAAGATGAATGAAGGGAGAAGGAGAGAAGAGCACGAAATTTTGTGCTCAAAAAGAGCACTGAAATCTGAAGTTAATATTCAAATGATCAAAGTTGAAAAAAATGCACACACATGACCTCTATTTATAGCCTAAGTGTCACACAAAATTGGAGGGAAATTCAAATTTCACTTGAATTTGAAATTGAATTTGTGGAGCCAAACATTGGAGCCAAAATTTCACTAATTATGATTAGTGAATTTTAGTTATGGTTCAGCCCACTAATCCAAGATCAATTCCAAGATTCTCCACTAAGTGTGCTTAGGTGTCATGAGGCATGAAAAGCATGAAGGACATGCACAAAGTGTGACTATATGATGTGGCAATGGGGTGTAGTAAGCAAATGCTCACCTCCCCCTCTAAAATTAAATTGGATTGGGCTTCTACCAATTCAATTAAATTTATTTCCAACCACACACATCAAATATCCACTTAGTGCATGTGAAATTACAAAACTACCCCTAATACAAAAACTAGTCTAGGTGCCCAAAAATACAAGGGCTGAAAAATCCTATATTTCTAGGGTACCCTACCTACAATATGGAGCCCTAAATACAAGGACCAAATATAATGACATCCTATTCTAATATGTAAAAAGATAATTGGACCCAACCTTGGCCCATGGGCTCAGAAATCTACCCTAAGGTTCATGAGAACCCTAGGGCCTTCTTCAGCAGCTCTAGCCCAATCTTCTTGGAGCCTCTTGCTCATGGTTCTAGTGATTGGTTCCTTCCTAGGGAGGATTGCATCATCCCCTTCCCCTTGAAGAGGATTTGACCTCAAATCTGTTAGTTCCTCCTCCTCAATATCAGCTCCACCTGTAAAAGGAGTTAAATCAGAAATGTTAAAAGTGGTGCTGACTCCATACTCTTCTGGAAGGTCCAACCTATAGGCATTGTTATTGATCCTCTCCAAAACCTGAAAAGGTCCATCCCCTCTAGGGCTAAGCTTGGATTTCCTTTTAGTAGGGAATCTATCCTTCATAAGATGGAGCCAAACCCAGTCACCCTTATTAAGAACTAGCTCTTTTCTTCCTCTATTGCTTTTAGTTGAATACACCTTTGTTTGGTTCTCTATTTGGTTCTTAACCCTCTCATGCAACTTCTTTACAAATTCTGACCTAGATTCCCCTTCTTTATGTATAAAAGAAGTATCCAGCGGGAGGGGAATGAGGTCTAACGGTGTTAGGGGATTGAACCCATAGACAACCTCAAAAGGGGACTGCTTGGTGGTTCTATGAACCCCCCTGTTGTAGGCAAATTCTACATGAGGAAGATACTCATCCCAAGACTTATGGTTGCCTTTCAGAAGAGCCCTTAAAAGGGTGGATAAAGAGCTATTCACTACCTCTGTTTGCCCATCAATTTGTGGATGACAAGTGGTAGAGAAAAGAAGTTCAGTTCCTAGCTTAGCCCATAAGGTTTTCCAGAAGTGGCTAAGGAACTTAGCATCTCTATCTGACACAATGGTCCTAGGCAAACCATGGAGTCTCACAACTTCCTTGAAAAAGAGTTTTGAGATGTGGGAAGCATCATCCACCTTGTGGCATGCTATAAAGTGTGCCATCTTGCTAAACCTATCCACCACCACAAAGATAGAGTCTACACCTCTTTGGGTTCTAGGAAGCCCAAGGACAAAGTCCATACTAATGTCTACCCAAGGTGCAGATGGGATGGGTAAGGGTGTGTATAGCCCATGAGGCATCACCCTAGACTTGGCTTGTAAACAAGCCACACACCTAGTGCAATGCTTATGGACATCTTTCTTCATATGGGGCCAATAAAACTTTTCTTTGAGTAAGACAAGGGTCTTGTCTATCCCAAAGTGGCCCATGAGCCCACCCTCATGGCTCTCTTTCACAAGTAATTTCCTAATGGATCCTTGGGGTATGCAAACCTTTCCCTCTTTGAACAAATACCCCTTAACCAAATAGAATCCATCTTGGGCCTTTTTCCCACAACTCTCATAAATGGGAGAGAAATGTTCATCTAAAGCATACAAGTCCCTAATATTATCAAATCCTAAAATTTGAGCTCCTAGGGAGCAAAACAATGTGTGTCTCCTAGAGAGGGCATCAGCTACCACATTTGTTTTTCCCTTTTTGTATTTGATAACATATGGAAATTGCTCTAGGTACTCTACCCATTTTGCATGCCTCTTGTTTAACTTGCTTTGCCCTCTAATGTACTTAAGTGATTGATGATCACTATGAATGACAAATTCCTTGGAAACAAGGTAATGTTCCCAAGTTTGGAGGGCTCTTATTAAGGCATAAAGCTCTTTATCATAGGTGGGGTAGTTGAGGGTGGCACTATGAAGTTTTTCACTAAAATAAGCAATAGGGTGCCCACCTTGTAACAATACAGCTCCAACTCCCACTCCTGAGGCATCACATACTAGCTCAAAAGTTTTAGAAAAGTCAGGAAGAGCTAGAACAGGTGCCTTAGTAAGCTTTTCTTTGAGAAAAGCAAAGGCTTGCTCTTGTTTTTCACCCCAGGTAAATGCCACATTCTTCTTCACCAGCTCATTGAGAGGTGATGCAATTGTAGAGAAATTAGGAACGAACCTTCTATAGAAGCTTGCCAACCCAAGGAAGCTCCTAATATCTCCCACACTTTTTGGGGTGGGCCATTCTTGGATGGCCTTGATTTTCTCAGGGTCCACTTGGACCCCATTTCTACCAACTACAAAACCTAAGAAAACTATATTATCTACACAAAAGGTACACTTCTCTATATTTGCATAGAGGGTGTTTTTCCTAAGGACTGAAAGAACTTGTCTGAGATGTCCTAAGTGATCATCTAGGCTCCTACTATACACTAAAATATCATCAAAATAAACAACTACAAATCTACCTATGAAATCCCTTAAGGCATGATGCATAAGCCTCATAAAGGTGCTTGGTGCATTAGTGAGCCCAAAAGGCATCACTAGCCATTCATACAAACCAAACTTGGTCTTGAAAGCAGTTTTCCACTCATCACCCTTTTTCATCCTGATTTGGTGATAACCACTTTTAAGATCAATTTTTGAAAAGATATTGGCACCATGCAACTCATCAAGCAAATCATCAAGTCTAGGAATATGGTGCCTATACTTTATAGTAATGTTGTTGATGGCCCAGCAATCTGTACACATTCTCCACGTACCATCCTTTTTGGGCACCAACAACACTGGCACAACACATGGGCTTAGGCTCTCTTGGGCCCAGCCCTTCTCCAACAATTCTTTAACCTGAGACTCTATCTCCTTAGTCTCCTGAGGGTTAGTCCTATAGGCTGGCCTATTAGGAAGGCTTGCTCCTGGGACTAAATCTATTTGGTGTTCTATTCCCCTTAAAGGAGGTAGCCCAGGGGGTATCTCTTTGGGAAATATATCACCAAATTCATGTAAGAGTTCTTGGACCTTTGGGGGTAAGGTCTCAAATGTAGGAATTGTGGCAGTGCTAAGGGATGTTTCCCTTGATAGGAGAAGGTAGAAAGATTATTTAAGAAGGAGTGCTCTTTTAATATCACCTTTTGTTGCAAAATGATTTTCCTTCTTAACAATCTTCTTGGAGGAATCCTTTCCCTCTTTTTCCTTCCCCCTGGCCTTTGAAGACAAGGCCTTACTATCCTTCTTTTTCTGTTGTTTTTCTAATTTTTCTTCCTCATCCCTCTTATCTTTCATAGTTAGTTGATCTTTGGCCACCTGTGAAGGTGTTTGAGGATGCAACACAAATTTAGTGCCAAGATGGGTGAGGGTAATCTCATTAGTTAGGCCATTATAAATGATCTTCCTATCAAATTGCCACGGCCTTCCTAAAAGAATATGTCCTGCCTCCATGGGAACTGTCATACCCTAATTTCGTCCGGGGACCTTTGCTTGATGACATGCGACCTTTCTTTGGTCCTTGTGAGGTGCTTGACACCCATCATTAGGCAATTTGTGAAATTCGAGGACATGCCGGAAAACCAAAAAAATATAGGTGCACAATCCGTGAGTTTCCGTGTCACACCGGAAATCAAATGGAAGCATCGTTGCATAATTAAGTGAGGTTCTGTAACATTCCGTAAGTCAAAAAGGGGATGATTATGTAATCCGCAAGGTTCCGTAACATTACGGAAAGAAAACAAGTATCGTTACGGAATTCATAAGTTTCCGTGACTTTACGGAAAAAGAATCACCAAAAAAGCAGAGGGGGGTGTACTTAGTAAAAATGGGGGTGCAAATAGCACCCAGGCCCACTTGGGCCCTCCAGAATATTCCTCCAGAAGGCTGTTGCTTCTGGAGGAAGCAACCTGGCTCGCCTAGGCGAGCTGGGCGGCAACCACCTCCCCTATTTTGCTATAAATAGGGGAGGAAGTGAAGAAGAAAGGGGTTCAGCCCCTTTGGCACTTCTCTCTCTTTCGAATTTGCTTGGAAAAATTGTTTCCGTGAAGAAAATCTAAGCCGAGGCGCTTCCGAAACGTTTCCGTAACATTTTCCGTGAGGAATTTCGCAAAGGTTTCAACCGTTCTTCGACGTTCTTCATTCGTTCTTCATCGTTCTTCGATCTTCAACGGGTAAGTACCTCGAACCAAGCTTTTCGATTCATTCTATGCACCCATGGTGGTCCACATTGTGTTTCGTGCATTTTTATTCTCGTCTTGTTTACTTTTTATACCCCCTGTTGACGTGCTTAAGCCATTTTACTTAAGTCATTTCTTGCTTAACTTAAAAATAAAATCAATTTCCACCGAACGTTTGAATTGTATTATCCGTTAACTTTGGTTAAAATGAATTCCGACCGTTCGGTCGTGCCGTAACCACGTTGGAAATCAAAAAGAGGTAAAAAATAATATAATAATCAAAAAACATCTTTTAGTAAAATAAAGCGGAAAATCAATCGGACGTTTTTCTCTTTGGGATTTCTCATTCTTAATAGAATTGATTAATAACTAAAGTGAAACTAAGGCTAAAATCAACTCGCTTAGTCAAGCTCGTCCACAAAAATAGGCTTTTGAAGTTTGTCATTTCAATTTCTCACTAAGTAAAATGGATCATTTTTAAGGTCCAACGCCTTAAAATGATCACCACTTAAGTAAAAAAGAATCACTTGATAAGAAAGAACTACGTAGGTCTGATTTCCTCATCACAAATTGAGGAATACGTAGGAGCAAAGGGAAACACCCTTGTCGACCACAAAAAAGAGAAAAATATAAAAAGGGCATAAAGGATATAAGGACATAAAAGGGAACGTAAAAATCAAAGTCATGTTTGCACATTCGATTAAAGGCTGCCGTCCCTTGGGACGGACGTGTGGGGTGCTAATACCTTCCCCGTGCGTAAATACAACTCCCGAACCTTTCACTTAAAAGTTCGTAGATCGCGTCTTTTCCGGTTTTTCCGGCGTTTTCCTCAAATAAACGTTGGTGGCGACTCCGCGCGTATTCCTTTCGTGGAACACGCATCCCGCGAGTCACGCGTCGCCCTCCCGCCGAAGGGTAGGTTGCGACAGGAACTATATCACAATTAACTTCATCCTTATATGTCCCAATGGAGAAAGGTACCTTCACTTGTTGGTTAACTATCATTTCCCCTTGCTCATTGAGCCATTGAAGTTTATAAGGTTTTGGGTGGGGAATGATAGTGAGGTTTAACTTGGAAACTAATCTTGTGCTACAACAATTGCAACAAGATCCACTATCCATAATGAGAGAACAAGTTTTATCTAAAATTTTGCATCTTGTATGAAAGATGTTCTCTCTTTGAGATTGAGATAGATCACAAGATTGACCTCCAAGGAGCCTTCTAACCATTAAGAGATCACCTTCTTCATGGGGGTGGACTTTCTCACTAGACTCTTCACCCCTTACTTCATCTTCACTTCCACTAAAGGAAGGGCAAGAAGTAGTCTCCTCTTGACTACTATAAATGTCTTGACCCCTTGAAATTCTGATACTGGGGACAGATGTCGTACAGGATGTCACGACATCACGCTTCAGAACATGCAGATTATAGTTGACAGTGTGTACAGTTTAAACAAGAAGATAACACAAGAGAATTGTTAACCCAGTTCGGTGCAACCTCACCTACATCTGGGGGCTACCAAGCCAGGGAGGAAATCCACTAAAATAGTGTTAGTTCAAGGTCTAACAGCCACTGTTTACAACCTTCTCACCTAACCACTACCCGTGCGATCTCTACCTAAGAGCCACTCTTAGATATGAGAAACCCCGCTCACTCCCTCTCAAACACTCTCCCGTGTTTACAATCAAATCAAAGACACACCAGAGATCAACTCTGAACAAAAGAGATCAACTCTACACACTAGAGATCAACTCTACACACAAGAGATCAACTCTACACACTAGAGATCAACTCTACACACTATAGAGATCAACTCTACACACTCAGGTCCAACACTTGATGTTAGGGTACCATCAAGGTGGCTCACAAAAGACTCAAGTCCCAAAACTCACAAAATAACTCTTCAATCCCGGACTTGGTACAGAACTCGTGCAGCCTCCATGATTATATAGCAATGTGCGTTTCTGGGCTGCAACGGCTTGTGCTGGAGGAGATCTATCATTCTTCCTGAAAATCTGCAGTTAAAGAACTAAAAGATACAGTTTGATCTTTTAGTTTTTATCTTTAATCTTTAATCCCTGAACGAACTCTTCTACTTTGAAATTCGAACTTTAATTATCTTTTAATTCGTTCCAGAAGATAGATCATCTTATCTCTTGCTAACTGCACAATAATCTGTTAAAGATATAACAGATTTATGTGTCCAGTATTTTCGGGCCAGATGTCAGGACATCGTGTCCGACATCGTGGATTCTGCAGCTTCAATTCTTCATTTGACATTTTATCTTGACTTATGCATTGTGCAGCAACTCCAGTATTTTCGAGCAGGATGTCAGGACATTGTATCCGACATCGTGGATCCTGCAGCTTCAATTCTTCATTTGACATTTCATCTTGCCTTGTGCATTGTGCAGCCCGATCTTATTCTTTGACATAACGTTGGACATCATGTGCAGCAACTCCAGCTTTTCCTTCATTGTCTAAGTGCTTATGTTTTAACAAAATCTTCGCCAATCTTTTAAAACTCCGTAGAGCTAAGCACTAACAATCTCCCCCTTTGGCAAATTTTGTCTAAAACATACTTAGACACTTCCTGAGCAGGTACGAGCAGTTATGCAAGTGGGATCAGCAACTTTCATTATCAGAGTAATCAAGCACAGCGGAAATTCTTCAAGTTGCAAATCTACAAGTCTTCTCCAGGATGTCAAGACATCTCACGTGACATCAGCTTTCTGCTTCTGCTCCCCCTGTCTTCATGCTTACTACAGCATCTTCTATCAGCTACTAGTCTTTCCAGGATGTCAAGACATCTCTTGTGACATCAGCTTTCTGCTCCCCCTGTCTTCATGCTCTTACTGCAGCATCTTCTATCAGCTACTAGTAGCTTACATCAGTCACCATCAGCAGCAGCAGTCTCCCCCTCAAGATCATATACATACAACTCCCCCTCAAAATCATGAATCATGCATACATCGTATCCTACTGCCATACATCATACATAGTATCCTACTACTCAAAATCATGCATAATAGCAAGCATAATACTATTACTCCCCCTTTTTAGACAGAATTTGGCAAAAGTAGAATGCATGAACTTAAGGTGCAAATATTACAGACCCATAGTAAACCATTGTTCAAAGGGACATGCCCCTATAGCCAAAAAAAAATATAAAGGTCTGATGATCATGGGGTGGCTTCGGAATCATCATCTGATTCAGTATCCTCTGCTGCATCTTCCTCTTCCTCAGCTGCTTCATCTTCTTGCTCAGCTGCTTCTCCATCATCAATGCCACTTTCTGAGAGCCTTTTGATCAACCGTTCCAGCTCCATCTTCTTCTCTGTGGTGGCTTTGATGGTTGCTTCCAGCACCTTGCATGTGTCCTTGAGTTCAGCAATCAGAGCATCCTTGGACACAGCACCTGAAGCAGCAGCTTTCCCTGATGTCGAGACAATGTCTGGGACATGTGTCCCCTCAAACAATTTGTAATGCAGGGATAGAGGAGATTCTCTCCAAACCTGTGGCAACAGTGGAAGTATGATTGGTGGGTACCCAGTTTGCAGCTCCAATCCTGTGCAGGATTGCATATTTCACACTCAGCTTCCCTGCAGACAGCTTCCCTTTCTTTGGCCAATGCTGGACTTGTTTGGCAGTGATTTCCTTGGCAATTTGATGCTCAGAGACAGCAATATCCATCACTCCATCTGTTGGTCTGCCCAGGTACTTGTTGTTCACAGCAGGGGAGAATCTAACACATTTTCCTCTGACAAACACTCTTTGATACTCATCACTCTTTCTGTTTGTTATGTCAGAGGGAATGTTGACAATGAATTCCTTGACTAGACTCTCATAGCAGTCTCCCAACTTGGTGACTGTTTTCAGCAGTCCAGCAGCCTTGATGAGGTCCATTATCTCCTTGCAATCCAAGGCATCTCTTCCCAGTTCTCTTTCAACCGCAAGTCTGCGTTGATACACATATTTCCACTTTTCAACATTGCCAATGGAGTGGAAAGAGATGTTGTCCAGTGGTGCATCAGGAACATTACCAGGCACCTTCTTCCCTGATGTCTTGGCCCTCTTAGATGTCGAGACATCTAGTTCGACATCATCATCAGAATCAGATGAGGGAATTTCTTTCCTCTTCTTAGAAGGGATTGCGACTTTGCTTCGTCTGGATGAGGTAGGAGTGATTGGAGTGCTCTTCTTCTGTGCCATAGTCTTGATTCGTCCAGACCTCTTAATGGGGGTTTTTCCCTTTCGGCTTTGTAGTCTTTCTGCAATGCCAGGTGCCAACTTGTTGGCAATGGATTCTTCATCAGATTCTACTTCTTCCAGATCAATGAGGTCACCTGGAGCAGGTTCTGGTGCCCGTGGTGCAGGAGTCTCCTCTGCAGCTTGATCATCTTCTTCTGTTGATTCCTCTTCACTGGGTGAAGGAAGGGCTTCAGCATTTGGAGCGGAAGATGTTGGAACATTTTTCTCAACATCAGGCACAGAACCATTCGGGGTGGAAGATGTTGGGACTTCTTCATCAGCTTCAGGGACAGCAACATCTGGGGTGGAGGATGTTGGAACATCTTTCTCAGCATCAGGAACAGAGGCGTCTTTCAAAATGCTACTCACAATACTGCGGATTTTCTTGTCCATCTCCGTGTCTACTTCCCTAGGACTTGTTGCAAGGCTAGGGTTTTCAGCAATCTTCACTCCCTGTTGTCTTCTGGGAACCAGTTTCTCAGGGACAGAAGCTTGACCAGGAATTATTTGTATGGGTTGGATGTTGAATTCTGGTTGTTCCTGGTGCGGAGATGATGGTACAGAGGGTGAACCAGGAGCTGAAGTTTCTTTTGGTGAGGTAGCCATGGAAAAGCAGAGCGTTTGAAATGATTTCGTAAATCTCTGAGAGCTGTTGGGGAATGCTGAAAACGAGATTACCACGAAAATATAAGTTTGAATGAGGAATGTAGAGGGACGTGTGAAGCAACGGTCGAATTTGCTTTGGTTTAGTAGGGAACGTGCTATTAATGTTAAGTGAGATGTTTGAGCACGTTCAGATAGCAGTAGTTGCTATAATTCCTCTAGCAGACAAATGCCCAGCTTGCCCCTCAGTTTTTCAAACTGATTTGCATCCAATGCCTTTGTGAAAATATCTGCTATTTGTTCCTCAGTGTCAACATGCTCCAGTGTGATAACTTTATCATCAACAAGCTCTCTAATATAGTGATGTCTAATGTCAATGTGCTTGGATCTGCTGTGTTGCACAGGATTTTTAGAAATATTAATAGCACTCAAGTTGTCACAGTATAATGTCATGACATCTTGTTCGACATTGTACTCTTTGAGCATCTGCTTCATCCAAACTAGTTGTGAACAGCTGCTTCCTGCTGCAATATACTCTGCTTCTGCGGTAGATAGGGACACACAGTTCTGCTTCTTGCTGAACCATGAAATAAGATTGGTTCCCAAATAGAAACATCCACCAGAAGTGCTTTTTCTATCATCTGCACTTCCAGCCCAATCAGCATCACAATACCCAACCAGCATTGAATCTGAACAATGACAGTACATAATCCCATAGTCACTGGTGCCATTTACATATTTCAGAATTCTCTTTACTTGAGTCAAGTGACTTATCTTAGGATTGGCTTGATATCTTGCACAAACACCTACTGCATAGGTGATGTCGGGTCTGCTAGCTGTTAAATATAGTAAGCTCCCAATCATGCTTCTGTACAGACTTTGATCAACACTGGTGCCAGCTTCATCTTTTGACAACTTCAAGTGAGTAGGTGCAGGTGTTCTTTTATGGCTGGCATTCTCCATCCCAAACTTCTTGACAATGTTCTTTGCATACTTGCTTTGTGAGAGGAATATGGAGTCTTCCATCTGCTTCACTTGAAGTCCCAGAAAATAAGTCAGCTCTCCAACAAGACTCATCTCAAATTCAGATTGCATCTGTTGGACAAAATGTCGAAGCATCTCATTCGACATCCCTCCAAACACAATGTCATCAACATATATCTGTGCAATCATCAAGTTTTCAGCATCTTGCTTGACAAAGAGAGTCTTGTCACTTCCTCCCTTCCTATACCCTTGCTGAGTAAGGAACTCTGTTAGCCTTTCATACCAAGCTCTTGGAGCTTGCTTCAATCCATAGAGAGCCTTCTTGAGCCTGTATACATGATCTGGATGAGTTGGATCTACAAATCCCTTTGGCTGCTCCACATAGGCTTCTTCATTCAGGTATCCATTCAGAAACGCGCTCTTCACATCCATCTGGTACAGCTTGAATTTGAGGATGCAAGCTACACCCAATAACAATCTGATGGACTCAAGCCTAGCAACTGGGGCAAAAGTTTCATCAAAGTCTACACCTTCAATCTGAGTGTAGCCTTGAGCAACAAGTCTGGCCTTGTTTCTGGTTATAACACCTTCTTCATTGGTTTTGTTCTTGAAGATCCACTTGGTGCCAATCACATTAGTTCCCTCGGGTCTCGGAACTAGCTCCCAGACTTCATTCCTTTTGAATTGCTCCAATTCTTCTTGCATAGCATTGATCCAGAACTCATCAGTCAGTGCCTCTTTCACATTCTTGGGCTCAATTTTGGAGACAAAACATGAGTTGGAGACAATCTCAATCTCCCTTGATCTTGTAGTGACTCCTCTGTTTGGATCTCCTATAATCAGCTCCTTGGGGTGCATCTTCTGGATTCTAATGGAGGGTCCCTTGTCGGGTTGGTTGATGTTTGATTCATCTGTAGCAGAATCAGAGTTTTCTGCATTCTCTGCACTTTTAGCTGTATCTGCTACATTGTCTCCCGATGTTCTGACATCTTCTTCGACATCCTTCTTTCTTGCTGGAGTTAGATCATCAACAACCACATTGATGGATTCCATCACAGTTCTGGTTCTGGAATTGAATACTCTATATGCTCTGCTGTTTGTAGAGTATCCCAGGAATATTCCTGCATCACTCTTGGGATCCATCTTTCTCCTTTGCTCTCTGTCTGCCAAAATGTAACATGGACTTCCAAAGATGTGGAAGTGCTTGACAGTTGGCTTCCTCCCCTTCCAGATTTCGTACAGTGTGGTAGGAGTCCCTCTTCTAAGTGTGACTCTGTTGTGGATGTAGCATGCTGTGTTCATGGCTTCAGCCCAGAGATTATAGGGAAGTTCTTTGGCATGGAGCATGACCCTAGCAGTTTCTTGCAAAGTCCTGTTTTTCCTTTCAACTATGCCATTTTGTTGTGGTGTAATGGCTGCAGAGAACTCATGAGTGATGCCTTCAGATGTGCATAATTCAGTGAACCTGCTGTTTTCAAACTCTCTGCCATGGTCACTCCTGATTCTCTTGATGACACGGTCTTTTTCTCTTTGAAGTCTTAGACTCAACTCCTTGAATACTTCAAAGGTGTCTGATTTCTCTCTGATAAAGTTGACCCAGGTA
Source organism: Glycine max (assembly GCF_000004515.6). Lineage (NCBI taxonomy): Eukaryota > Viridiplantae > Streptophyta > Magnoliopsida > Fabales > Fabaceae > Glycine > Glycine max. The sequence goes on along the minus strand of NC_038248.2, from coordinate 28,121,022 downwards.
AATCTGGAGAAATCATCCACAACAACATAGGCATACCTCTTTCCTCCAAGGCTTTCAACTTGCATAGGCCCCATCAAGTCCATGTGAAGTAGTTCCAGCACCCTGGAAGTGGTCTGATGTTGAAGCTTCTGGTGGGACATCTTGACTTGCTTTCCAATCTGACATTCACCACAAATTCTGCCTTCTTCTATTTTCAGATTGGGAATGCCTCTAACAGCACCTTTGTCAATGATTTTCTTCATGCCTCTTAAGTGCAGATGTCCAAATCTTTGATGCCATATTCTGACTTCATCTTCTTTGGAGGATAGACATGTGGAGGAGTAACTGGTTTCTTGAGGTGTCCATAGGTAACAGTTGTCCTTTGATCTGCTGCCCTTCATTAGAACTTCACTCTTCTCATTTGTCACCAAGCATTCTGACTTTGTGAAGTTTACATTGAATCCTTCATCACACAGCTGACTGATGCTGATCAAGTTTGTAGTCAGTCCCTTCACCAGCAGTACTTTGTTCAGACTAGGAAGTCCATCATGAACTAGCTTTCCCATTCCAATGATCTTTCCTTTAGAGCCATCTCCAAATGTCACATAGCTAGTGGAGCAGGGCTCAATGTTTACCAGGAATTCTTTAACTCCTGTCATGTGTCTGGAACAGCCGCTATCTAGGTACCAATCTTCCTTAGCTGAAGCTCTAAGTGAAGTATGAACAACAAGACTGACAATCTTGTGTTTTGGAACCCACATCATCTTCTTTCTGCTGTTGCTACTTTGAGTTCCATGATGTGGATGGCCATGTAGATGATAGCAAAAGGGCTTTATGTGACCATACTTGCCACAGTAGTGACACCTCCACTTCTTTCTTTTGCTCCTTTTCTGCTGCGTTCCATGATGTCGAGACCGATGTTGTGACATCGTGGCTCCAGTGCTGTTTTTGGCAGGAACAAATTCTGTCATGTTTGTTCTGCCAGCAGACTTAAGATTAAATCCAAGTCCTCTCTGGTTTCCAACATTCTTTCCAAGCTGCAGCACCTCATCAAGCGTATCTGAGCCTTTATTCAGCATCTTTATTGATTTTGTCATGTTTTCCAGTTTAGAGTTCAGAAAACCAACTTCTCCTTTAAGCTCAGAGATCTCCTCTTCATGTGCCTCCTTTTCAGCCTCCAGATCTGCAATGACCTTCTTCAGTTGTGCTTCTTGCTGAAGGATCTTCTCACTTTTGATGCATAGTTTTCTATAGGATATAGCAAGCTCATCAAAAGTGATTTCACTATCTGTATCACTTGAATCTTCAGCAGATTCAAATCTCCCAGTGAGTGCATTTACATCTCTGTCAGAATCACTTTCTTGTTCACTCTCTGTATCATCAGACTGACATACAGAAAGTCCTTTCCTCTGCTTCTTGAGATGAGTGGGACATTCAGCTATGATGTGTCCATAGCCTTCACACCCATGGCATTGAATTCCTTTGCTGTGACTGGGCTTTTCATCTGACCTTTTCTGGTATTTACTACCTTTCCTGATGTCGAAAGGGATGTTCTGGACATGTGGTTTCTGCCTCCTGTCCATTCTGTTCAGCACTTTGTTGAACTGCTTTCCAAGGAGCACAACTTCCTTTGTCAGACCTTCATCAGTATCCAGGTCATACTCATCTTCTTCTCCTTCATCATTGGACACGAAAGCCAGATTCTTGCTCTTCTTTTCAGCCCTATCCGAGAGTCCTAGCTCAAAGGTTTGAAGGGAACCAATGAGTTCATCTACTCTCATGTTGCAAATGTCTTGGGCCTCCTCTATTGCAGTGACTTTCATGTCAAATCTCTTAGGCAAGGATCTGAGGATCTTTCTCACCAGCTTTTCATCTGTCATCCTCTCTCCCAAGGCAGTGCAAGCATTGGCAATTTCAAGAATGTTCATGTGGAAGTCATGAATACATTCTTCCTCCTTCATCTTCAGATTTTCGAATTTTGTGGCCAATAGTTGCAATCTGGACATCTTCACTTTGGAGGTTCCTTCATGAGTGGTTTTCAGGATCTCCCATGCATCCTTGGCCACTGTGCATGTGTTGATCAGTCTGAAGATATTCTTGTCAACTCCATTGAATAGAGCATTCAAAGCTTTGGAGTTTCCAAGTGCCAATTCGTCTTCTTCTTTAGTCCAGTCTTCTTCTGGCTTCAATTCATTAGAGGGCTTTCCTTCTGTGTCCAGCATCTTGGGATGTTCCCAGCCTTTGATGACAGCTTTCCAGGTTCTGCTATCCAGTGATTTGAGGAAGGCCACCATCCTTGCTTTCCAGTATTCATAGTTGGTTCCATCCAGAATAGGTGGTCTGTTCACTGGTCCTCCTTCTTTCTCCATGTTCATCAGAATTTATCTCCCTAGATCTCACTCAGTGATTTCGAGTGCCAGCTCTGATACCAATTGAAATTCTGATACTGGGGACAGATGTCGTACAGGATGTCACGACATCACGCTTCAGAACATGCAGATTATAGTTGACAGTGTGTACAGTTTAAACAAGAAGATAACACAAGAGAATTGTTAACCCAGTTCGGTGCAACCTCACCTACATCTGGGGGCTACCAAGCCAGGGAGGAAATCCACTAAAATAGTGTTAGTTCAAGGTCTAACAGCCACTGTTTACAACCTTCTCACCTAACCACTACCCGTGCGATCTCTACCTAAGAGCCACTCTTAGATATGAGAAACCCCGCTCACTCCCTCTCAAACACTCTCCCGTGTTTACAATCAAATCAAAGACACACCAGAGATCAACTCTGAACAAAAGAGATCAACTCTACACACTAGAGATCAACTCTACACACAAGAGATCAACTCTACACACTAGAGATCAACTCTACACACTATAGAGATCAACTCTACACACTCAGGTCCAACACTTGATGTTAGGGTACCATCAAGGTGGCTCACAAAAGACTCAAGTCCCAAAACTCACAAAATAACTCTTCAATCCCGGACTTGGTACAGAACTCGTGCAGCCTCCATGATTATATAGCAATGTGCGTTTCTGGGCTGCAACGGCTTGTGCTGGAGGAGATCTATCATTCTTCCTGAAAATCTGCAGTTAAAGAACTAAAAGATACAGTTTGATCTTTTAGTTTTTATCTTTAATCTTTAATCCCTGAACGAACTCTTCTACTTTGAAATTCGAACTTTAATTATCTTTTAATTCGTTCCAGAAGATAGATCATCTTATCTCTTGCTAACTGCACAATAATCTGTTAAAGATATAACAGATTTATGTGTCCAGTATTTTCGGGCCAGATGTCAGGACATCGTGTCCGACATCGTGGATTCTGCAGCTTCAATTCTTCATTTGACATTTTATCTTGACTTATGCATTGTGCAGCAACTCCAGTATTTTCGAGCAGGATGTCAGGACATTGTATCCGACATCGTGGATCCTGCAGCTTCAATTCTTCATTTGACATTTCATCTTGCCTTGTGCATTGTGCAGCCCGATCTTATTCTTTGACATAACGTTGGACATCATGTGCAGCAACTCCAGCTTTTCCTTCATTGTCTAAGTGCTTATGTTTTAACAAAATCTTCGCCAATCTTTTAAAACTCCGTAGAGCTAAGCACTAACACCCCTCATGATCATGGTTTTCTTTGTGGGGCATTGAGAGGCAATGTGACATCTCCCAAGACATTTGAAGCATTTAATGTTGCTAGTCCTTTCTTGGGAACTAGTCTTAGGGGTGTATTTCTCTATGGTCTTACCCTTATCTTCCTTGGGTTTTGAAGGTGCAGCCCCTAAAATTCCATGGGCTTGGTCTTTCCTTGGATAAGAGTGAGAGCCATAAGATTTTGAAGAAGGCTTTCTTTTAAGTTGTTGCTCCACTCTTATACAAAGTTGGACTAGCTCATCTAGGTCCCTATATGGAAGGAGTTCAACCTTGTCCCTCACTTCCATATTGAGCCCACTAAGGAACCTAGCTATGCTTGTTCTTTCCTCCTCCCTAAGTCCAGCTCTTAAAAGGAGTAGTTCCATTTGTTGTCTATATTCTTCAACACTCATACTCCCTTGTCTAAGCCTTTGGAGCTTGTCCATAAGCTCCCTTTCACAGTAGGAGGGAATGTGCCTCTTCCTAAGGGCACTCTTAAGATCATTCCAATACTCTACTGGAGGATCCCCATGAATCCTTCGTTCTTTAACAAGGGAAGTCCACCAATAGAGGGCATACCCTTGAAAGCTAAGGGTAGCCAATGGAACTTTTCTCTCTTCGCTAATATGATGGCAAGCAAAGAGTTGTTCAACCTTCATTTCCCAATCTAAGTAGGCCTCAACATTATCGTTTCCGTGGAAATATGGGAGGCTAATGTTAACCTCTTGAGGCCTTCTATCCTTTTCTCTTCTTTGGGAGTGATGTTTAGTATTTGAACTATGACGCCCTCTATAATAGTCGCTAAGTTCTTCACTTAAACTCTTGCAAGAGTCATGACTACTATAGGAGGCATGTTTTTCTCTTTTCATTTCTTTCATTATTTTTCTTCTTTCTTCCTCTCTTATTTTCTCTCTTTCATCTTGACTTATTTCTTCCACTCTTTTTTTACCTTTTTCTTTTCTCTCTTGTTTTTCTTTCCACAACTTAAGGGATCTCAACTCATCTAATATCTTATACAAGGGGTCCTTAGGAGTAGAACCCTCACCATTAACACTAGATGAAGAATGAAAACTCATGTTGGTTCCTAAGTTATGGTTCTTTCTTGTTGGGGGTTTGAAAACAAAAGGTAAAACAAACTATGGTTGAAACTAGCCAAAATAAACACTAAAAGAGGTGTGAAAGATAAGGTAAAAACTAATTGGTAAAAGGCAAGCTATCTAGGCGGTTTGACAATGGAGGGTAAAAGAAATAAGCTATGAAAGTAAGCAAGAAATTAAAGTGCAAGAAATGCAAACTAGGCGGATCCTAAGAGTGTTTGGATGACCTCATTTAAGGTTCCCAACAAAACACTCACTATCCTAAGGGAAAATTGCCTAAAATTATTACACACAAATGGAAGTAGGGTGACCTAGCGGAGGCTCCCAACTTACTTCCAATGAAAGGCCTTTTTGTTACAAAATTTGAAAGCAAAGAAAATTGCCAATTACAAAATTACAAAGAAAAAAAAGTCCTCAATTGTGGTGGCTATTCTCTCTTTAGTGTTTCACTCAATTTGGAGTGCTTCTTAGTCCAATAGCTCTTAAGGTGGTTGGCCCCTTTCTTCTTGACTCAAATTCTTCAAGATATGGCACCAATCCTCATTTCTAATTCCCTATATGGCAACTCACAACCAAGGAAACAAAGAGACAAGCAATAACTAAAGACAAAAAAAAATGAAATGAAAGCTAAACCAATAGAGTTTTAACAAGACAAATTTTCAAGGATTATTCAACAATTAAAGCAATGAAAAGCACAAAAAAAACAAGCTAGGACTCAAAGAGAAACCTAGAATGGCTCTAGAGTAGAGTAGAAAAACTCTAAAAAAAAAACTCAAGAAACCTCTAGTTTTGGCACTTGTTTTCACAATAATTTTCAATTTAAATTTCAGAACAAGGATTGGTATAAAATAGGCACCAATTATAGAACAAATTTTGAGCCAAAACAACAAGCACACTTTCCTTTCACTTTTTTTTTCCTGGACACTGATTTTTCTGCCAACGTGTGCGATTTTTATTATTTTTTCCTTTAATCCAAATCGCTTGGTTCTTTTTTTATAATTTTGGTCCAGATGTCTAGAAAATTCAGTAAAAGTTTCAGCTCAAAAACCGTAGTGACCAATTCCCAGTAATTTATACAAGTTCGTATGTTCACGCTGCCAGCACCAGCGATTTCAACCTAGAAATCAAGAGTAGTGTTTATGTTGCTTAAGGCTTGGATAGTTACAATTTGTGTTTGCTTATGCTCAATTATCTTGAATAAAAAAATTCAAGAGAGCTTAAGACTTATTTTGATTCACAAATCCAGCCACAACTCAGCACCACAACTCAACTTCATCATAGGCATCATGTAGGAAACTTAGAAAACAAAAAAAAAGTTCAAGAACAAGACTACTTCTAGGAATTGATTTAGAAGATGTTATGAACTAAATAACATGCATGAATTAGACTCAAAATTCAAAAGATAGGCTAAGAATGACAAACAAATGTATCTAGAATTCAATCAACAAAATAAAAATTCAACACAAACTTAGAACATAATGTGGCAATTACTATGACTAAACATGACTCTAAGACAACATGGATTAAGTGATTTCAATTAGATTTTTGTGTTTTTTTTTTCTAATCAATATTTTGGAAGAAAATTTAGATCTAAAGGTTCAGCACAAGAATATTATGAATGAAAAATGATAGAACCTAAAATCAACACAAAAAACATGATTCAAGAGTAGATCTACAAAATTTGAACCATAGAAATGCAAGAACAAGTGTAGATCTAAGATTTAATCGGATTTTTTTTAATCTACTCTAAACAGCACCAAACCACAAGACAATGGAGGATATACATGGAGAATAAGATGAAGAACAAGGAATTAAAGAGAATTCACAGAACAAAAAGATAGAGGAAGCAAAAGAACATCACCTAGATGAAGATGCTCTTGATACCACATGGTGTAAGCTCCATTGGAGCTTGTAGGCCTAGGATCTTCTTCATCAATGGATTCCTTTGCTTATTGGAAGATAAATGGCAGTGGAATGGAGAAGGAAGAGAGAGAGGAGACGCCACTTCAAGGAGAAGATGAGTCTAGAAGAAGCTCACCACCATAGGAGGTCATGGATAAGAGCTTGGAGGAAGAAGGAGATGAATGAAGGGAGAGGGAGAGAAGAGCACGAAATTTTGTGCTCAAAAAGAGCTCTGAAATCTGAAGTTAATATTCAAATGATCAAAGTTGAAAAAAAAATGCACACACATGACCTCTATTTATAGCCTAAGTGTCACACAAAATTGGAGGGAAATTCAAATTTCACTTGAATTTGAAATTGAATTTGTGGAGCCAAACTTTGGAGCCAAAATTTCACTAATTATGATTAGTGAATTTTATTTATGGTTCAGCCCACTAATCCAAGATCAATTCCAAGATTCTCCACTAAGTGTGCTTAGGTGTCATGAGGCATGAAAAGCATGAAGGACATGCACAAAGTGTGACTATATGATGTGGCAATGGGGTGTAGTAAGCAAATGCGCACCTCCCCCTCTAAAATTTAATTGAATTGGGCTTCTACCAATTCAATTAAATTTATTTCCAACCACACACATCAAATATCCACTTAGTGCATGTGAAATTACAAAACTACCCCTAATACAAAAACTAGTCTAGGTGCCCAAAAATACAAGGGCTGAAAAATCCTATATTTCTAGGGTACCCTACCTATAATATGGAGCCCTAAATACAAGGACCAAATATAATGACATCCTAGTCTAATATGTACAACGATAATTGGACCCAACCTTGGCCCATGGGCTCAGAAATCTACCCTAAGGTTCATGAGAACCCTAGGGCCTTCTTCAGCAGCTCTTGCCCAATCTTCTTGGAGCCTCTTGCTCATGGTTCTAGTGATTGGTCCCTTCCTAGGTTGGATTGCATCATCAGGGTTCTATCCCTCATTAGCTAGAATTTCTAAGATAGTCCAAATCTCGACGCAGGAATTAGACCACAGAAAGCAAGTCGAAAATGGGGTGGTTGGAATACCGAGAAGATGTTTGAAGGTAAAAGCAAGAATCTTGGCAGGTAGAGGCGAATGGGCCCCGTTCATAGACATTCTCGCACTGTTGATCTTCGGAGGAGTCCTCTTTCCAAATGTGGATGGGTTGGTGGACCTAGCAGCAATCGATGCTTTTCAAGCCTATCATAACCACAAGGAAAGCCCGGTTGTCGCTATGCTAGCCAACTTATATGACACCTTCCACCGAAGATGTGAAAAGAGAAATACAAGGATTGTTTGTTGTACTCCAGCTCTTTATGTATGGTTAGTTTCGCACCTTTTTCGCCAAGAGGTGAGACATGTTTGCCCACTAGAAAGCCACCGTTCGTGCACAGAGAAAGGAGGGACAAATTGGGACCAACTCTTAGCGAGCAAAGAAGGAGCTTCTATCAACTGGTTCCCTCGATGGAAGGAAGGAAGAACCAGAGTTCTTATTTCATGCGGAGGATTTCTGAATGTTCCCTTGATGGGGACAAGGGGTTGCATCAGTTACAATCCCGTTCTTACTATAAGGAAACTTGGCTACCCTATGAGAGGGGCATCACTAGAGGAAGAGCTCGCGCCTTTCATTTCATGAGGTTTCAATAAGACCAACATGGAGACACTTCAGATGGTCCGCAAGGCATGGGAGGTTGTGCAAAAGAAGGACAAAGAACTCAGGGGCAGTAACAATGGGCCCATAGGTGGCTATCGTAAGTGGTTAAAAGCCCACGTGTAAGGTTTGGATTGGCTTCCAAGTTTGAGAACCGCTAAAAGAGAGGAAGTTGAGGCACCGGAGGAAGACGAAGAAGTGCAGGCCCTTAGGGCAGAACTCGAGCAAGCCCAAACAATCAAAGAAAGGTTCAAATCAGCAGCTCTGAAAATCCGAAAAGAGAATGCCGAACTGAGGGATACAAATATAGCTACCACCAAGGCCTTGGAACGAGAGACCAAGAGGGCTCGTAGGGAAGAACACGGCCGGAACAAGTTTCGAGGGGCTCTGTGGGGCAGCAACAGCGAGCTTAAGCTCCGAAGAGAGGAAAGGGACCGATCACGAGTAGACAGTTTGATCTTGAAAGATGAGTTGAAGGTTTGCTCAAGGTCCAAAAGAAACTTGTCTCAGCAATTATGCGAGACAGAGACCAACATGTTAGCTATCGTCAGCAAATACCAAGAAGAGCTAAATCTAGCCACGGCCCACGAGCATAAAGTGGCGGACGAGTATTCCCGAGTGTATGCAGAAAAGGAGTCTAGAGGAAGGGTGATCGACTCGTTACATCAAGAGGCAACAATGTGGATGGACCGATTTGTTCTTACCTTGAACGGGAGTCAAGAACTTCCCCGATTGCTAGCCAAGGCCAAAGCGATGGCAGACACCTACTCCACCCCCGAGGAGATCCACGGACTTCTCGGCTATTGTCAGCATATGATAGATTTAATGGCCCATATAATTAGAAACCGCTAGGAAGTTTGTATTGTCGCTCAGATCTTGACTAGTTATAACTTTCTGAATAAAATGAGTTTATCCCATGTTGTTACTCTAAAGGTTAGTGCAAATCAAATCACTCCCGCATTTTATCTCTAGCATGCATTCATCGCATAAGCATCTCTTCATGGTGTCATAATGAACATATCATTCCTGCATTTGTCTGTTGTCATATTCCAGCAGCGAATTTTGCATGAGTCATTGCATCATTAGGCATATGCATTCAACATACTTTTGTTCTACAAACTACATACCTTTTGTTTTCATGTTTGCTCATGCGTGATCCTTGCATTTTCCTCTACAAAATGATAACAAAAAAAGGGAAGCATGAAAATTCACACTATATTCTTAGTTGCATGCGTTAGGTACCATGAGCCAACCATGTTGGGATCATAAACCCATTTCTAAAAAACCCAAACAACAGAACAAAATGATTGAGCATGGTACCTAATGCATGGTTAACTAGGAAATGATGTTTCTTCGGGCATCTCAATTTCATAATTACATTTTCCATGCATAGCTTAAAGTATGCCTGAGTCATTCATCCCTATGAAAGGTTGTTGAAGTATTGGCGATCAGAATTGCCATTCCTTGGATTCTAGGGTTGAACTAAGTTCATGCTTTTACGAAAAAGGTTCATCAAGTCAAGTTGAAGTATGGAAGTAACCATCTTGCAAAAATTGGGGCAAAAGATGAATCGAGTTACATCGCTGCTTCGTCTACTGCCAAACACATTTAGGATTGTTGATGTCCTTGTTACTTCCAGTTTCACCTTGACAAATATGTCATGGACCATGTTGAAAATCTAAATTGATTCAACCCCATGTCCTGCATAAAAAATCGCAATACTTCAACTGTGCATCATTCACATACATCCATGCTTTTCATTGGTTGCATTGCTCATTGCATTCTTTCCTTGAAAAAAAAAACGAACTTAATCATTGTTATCAAAAAGAAAAGAACACACTTTACGGTGCCCTTACCGAACCCGTGCTAGAGCTAGAGTAATGGGTAAAGTAGAGGAGGCGCAAGAGCAGATGAAGGCCGACATGGAGGCCATGAAAGAGAAAATGGCCACAATGATGGAGGCCATGATGAGCATGAAGAAGATAATGCAAGCCAATGCGGTTACAGTTGCCGCTACCAGCGCTATTGCTAAGGTGATCCCGATGCCCCCATCTGGCCTTAACCAAATGAATCATCCGACCTCAGATATGGTAGGCAAAGATTTGGGAAGTACGGGCGGCCCCCCATTATGTGCAAATTCAAAACAAGCACGCCTTCACGCCATATGGCTTGCCTTCCAACTATACACCACCCAATGTGGCGTACACTCCCAATGAGAATGTCAATAACTCAACTCCGATACTCATTGAGAGCCAATAACCTCAATCTGATCAGGCACATGTCTCTCAAACCATGGGGGAGACACATGAAATTCCCCACCACAATCTAGCCGACTTCGAGCCTTGCCTCGGATATTCCATTGAAGGGCAAGCAATTGGTGGTATACCCCTGCGAAACACTTTGGAGGGCCCTCAGTATCACCAACAACCACACCTCTTGCATTCCACAACATGTAAAATCCCTCCTATTATGGAAGGAAAGGGAAAAGTTGGATCATCTGGAGGAAAGGCTCAGGGCAATTGAAGGAGGCAAAGATTATGCCTTTGCTAATCTAAAAGAGTTATTCCTAGTACCCAAACATGGTCATTCCCAAGTTCAAGGTGCCGGACTTTGACAAGTACAAGGAGGCTACTTGCTCCAAGAACCATCTAAAGATTATTGTCAGAAGATGGAGGCATACGCAAAAGATGAGGAACTGCTGATACATTTCTTCCAACAAAGTCTTACTGGGGTAGCTTCTACTTGGTACACTAACTTGGAACCTTCCCGAGTCCATTCTTGGAAGGACCTAATGGTTGCCATCGTTAGGCAGTATCAGTACAATTCTGATATGGCTCCGGATAGGATGCAACTACAAAACATGTGCTAAAAGGGGCACAAATCTTTCAAAGAATACGCCCAAAGGTGGAAAGACCTGGCAGCCCAAGTGGCACCCCCAATAATGGAAAGAGAGATGATAATCGTGATAGTAGACACATTACCAGTGTTCTACCATGAAAAAATGGTGGGCTACACACGTTCAAGCTTAGCTGATTTAGTTTTCGCCGATGAAAGGATCGAAGCGAGTCTGAAAAGAGGCAAATTTAATCATCCTACTTGGACGAATGAGAAAACTGGGGCAAATGAAGAGGGTGAGAATGAAGGAGAAACCCATGCTGCGATTGTCGTTCCTACATGGAAACTTCCCACCAGCCAAACAATGTCATTACTCAGCCAATAACAACCCTTCTCCTTACCCACCACCAAGTTATCCACAAAGGCCATCCCTAAATCAACTACAAAACCCACCTTCCACACAACCAATGCTAAACACCACCTTGAGCACAAACCAAAACACCAACCAGAAAGAGATTTTGCAGCAAAAAGCCTATAGGATTCACCCCAAATTCCGGTGTCATATGCTAACTTGCTCCCATATCTACTCGACAATTCAATGGTTGCCATAACCCCTGCTAGGTTTCCTCAACCTCCATTTTTCCGAGGATACGACTCGAACGCAACATGTGCATATCATGGAAGAGGCCCGTGGCATTCCATTGAGCATTGTATGACCCTGAAGCGTAAGGTGCAAAGTCTAATTGATGCGGGTTGGCTGAAATTTGAGGAGAATCGCTTGTGAATCCTAACAATGACAAACGACACCACACATGGGGCAATTTTGAAAGCTGTTGTTAGATGCCTCTAATGACTCATCAGGATTTTCAAGTTTATGCCATTATTGTAAACCACAATTACAATGCTAAATAATGGATGAATTTGACATCCTTGTCTCTCTCATCCTTTCACAAACACATCTTTGCTTATTCAACTTCCACCGGAATGTGAGTGTAAGCCATTGGTTTGTTTGGTCAAAGTGACCTGCTGATGTGCCATCATTTTCTTCTATTTTCTAAACCCTTTTTGCACCATTTTAATTACTGATTGGTCTTAATTGTCAATTAATCAGGCAGTCTTATTATTTGGGCTCATTTAGCAAATTTGATGTTTTTAATCTAATTTCAGGAATTAATAAAACATTGGGCTTAATCCGGATTTTGGTTATGGACTTGAAGAGGGCAAATAAAGCAGCGCTTACCTTAGTTAATTTCTAATTAAAAATTTCGCAATTTTATTTTATGTTGTTCAGTGTTTATTTCGTTTTGGGCCAGAGTATTGTAATAGGGCCCAGTGACTTTGAGTGACTCTTTTTAAATAGCAGCCTTGGGATTCGTGCAAGGCATTCTGTTATGCTATTTTCATTATTCAGAGCTTTGGTTTTAAGTTTTCACGTTTTTTTGTTCCCTTGTTACGGTTTTCGTTCTTAATGCAAATTTCTATTTTCTGCTTCTAATTACGAGTTCATTCTTGCTTCTTCTTCTACTTTCATTTACGTTTCTGTCTCATTTACGTTTCTGCTCATTTACGTTTCTGCTTCATGTTTCATTTGTGTTTTCTGTTTGAATCCATGGAAGGCTAGATTTTCTGGTGTTGTTTCCTTTTGAGGACGAAGCCCAACTCTCTTTGAGGTTTCGCATGTAATGTGATTTCCTGGCAGTTTTCCCTTCACCAGTTATCCCAATTTCGTGAATATTAATCAGTGCACGCTTCGTGTTTGATTAATTGCCTCTGAGCCTAACTTGCGTTCATGCTTAATGGACGAAGGGCTAACTGGTGTATGTGGTGCCTAATCACGTATTGAAAACCCTAAGTTGATTTTCGCTTAGTAAATTGAAATAGGGTTGGATTAAGTGGTTGACTGTTAGGGACGAATTCTCCATAACCCAGGATAAGAGAATGGCTTCTGAATCAGAGGAAACAACCCGTTTTTAATATTAGTAGTTTCGTATTCCAGTTTACTTGTTCTGCTCTTTAATCACAAAACAAACAAACCCCCTAATCGTTACTGTTACTGCAAGTATATTGTGAACATTTGGTTTGTCACTGCTCGTTGGGAAATGACCTAGGATCACTTCCTAGTTACTGCATTTTCATGTTTATTTGATTCGGGTACGGCCTCGATCAAATTTGGTGCCGTTGCCGGGGAGCAGTGTCCAAAGGTTCATAATAGCTAGCTAGTGTTGTGTGTTTAATCCTTTCATGTTTTATGTTTAATTGTTAGTATTGTGTTAGTATGTGTGTTAGTGTTGTTTAGTGTCCTGGTATTTTGTTTAATGTGTGTTTCAGTTTTCCCATTAAGCGCTTCCCCTGTTTTAGTTTTGGGTGTTTTGCTGTGAATAGTGTTTTGCGACGGACTTAGCGACCATTTCTGCTTGTGGCAAACCAGAGTAGTAGTAGAAATCCCTTAGCGACGGATTTTAGCGACCACCCATGCTGAATTATTTGTGATTTTTTGTTTTAGTAGCTAGGGTTGTTATTTTTGGCTGAATGTTTTTGTGGTAACTTCTTTTAATCCATATTTTGTGGGAAAAATAGCTAGAGCCTTTAGTTTGGTCAGATTTGAAAGTTCCAAAAAACTAGCAAATTTTGTGTTTGTCAAAACTTCAAACGGCCATAACTTTTGCTCCGGTTATCAGAATCGCAATTATTATATATGCATTTGGGGTAGAAAAAAATTTCCTACGCCTTCGCAGCCTGCCATAGGCCAGCTGAGGTCTCCATCATCGAAAAAAATCGATTCTGTCAGAAGTTTTTTATTTTTCAAGTTTTATTCACTTATTTTTCTTAACCTACCAATTTTAGCTTTCATAGTTAGACTTTGAATTTATGTCTGAAATTTTTTGTGCTATCTTCTAATAATTTTATAAGGTTGCTCACAAAATTTCAAGTCATTTGGATATCATTTGAGGGTAGCTGTAGTTCAAACCTACACCTTTATTTACATGACAAGGCAACTAGTTGTGTGCATGCTGAATGTAGTGTATGACTAGAGGCAATCCATCTGACTTACAACCCTTTGATCCTGAGATAGATAGGACATTTCACAGATTAGTTAGGCATCATTTTATACCTTTTGATCATTCTGAGCATTCCATAACTGGTGAATCTGTGCATTCTGTTATTGGTGATTTTGAACATCCTGATCTTGAGCATTATAATTTTGAGCATTCTGATTCTGAGCATTCTGATTTTGCACATTCTGAGAACATGGCACAACCTCCACCCCGTGAGAGGACTCTAAGGGAAATGGCTACACCTGATTTCACCTACGAAAGCTTGTGCATCCAATACCCTGATGAGGATGTCCCATATGTTCTTAAAACTGGACTAATTCATTTGCTTCCAAAGTTTCATGGCCTTGCAGGTGAAGACCCGCACAAACATTTGAAAGAATTTCACATTGTCTGCTCCACCATGAAACCCCCAGATGTCCAAGAGGATCACATATTTCTGAAGGCTTTTCCTCATTCATTAGAGGGAGTGGCAAAGGACTGGCTGTATTACCTTGCTCCAAGGTCCATCACGAGCTGGGATGACCTTAAGAGAGTATTCTTAGAAAAAATTTTCCCTGCTTCCAGGACCACAGCCATCAGGAAGGATATCTCAAGTATTAGACAACTCAGTGGAGAGAGCCTGTATGAGTACTGGGAGAGATTTAAGAAACTATGTGCCAGTTGCCCCCACCATCAGATTTCAGAACAGCTTCTTCTCCAATATTTTTATGAAGGACTCAGTAATATGAAGAGAAGTATGATAGATGCTGCCAGTGGTGGAGCCCTTGGAGACATGACTCCTGCTGAAGCCAGAAATTTAATTGAGAAGATGGCTTCCAACTCCCAGCAGTTTAGCGCCAGAAATGATGCCATAGTCATTAGAGAAGTGCATGAGGTAGCTACAAACCCATCTGCATCATCTGAAACTAAGAAGCTTGAAGGCAAACTGGATGCATTGGTTAACTTGGTAACCCAGCTGGCCTTGAATCAGAAATCTGTACCTGTCGCAAGGGTTTGTGGTTTGTGCTCCTCTGCTGACCACCATACAGACCTTTGCCCTTCCATGCAGCAACCTGGAGCAATTGAGCAGCCTGAAGCTTATGCTACAAATATTTACAATAGACCTCCTCAACCTCAGCAGCAAAATCAACCACAGCAGAACAATTATGACCTCTCCAGCAACAGATACAACCCTGGATGGAGGAATCACCCTAACCTCAGATGGTCCATCCCTCAGCAACAACAACAACAACCTGCTCCTTCCTTCCAAAATGTTGCTGGCCCAAGCAGACCATACATTCCTCCACCAATCCAACAACAGCAACAACCCCAGAAACAGCCAACAGTTGAGGCCCTTCCACAAACTTCCCTCGAAGAACTTGTGAGGCAAATGACTATACAGAACATGCAGTTTCAGCAAGAGACCAGAGCCTCCATTCAGAGCTTAACCAATCAGATGGGACAATTGGCTACCCAATTGAATCAACAACAGTCCCAGAATTCTGACAAGCTGCCTTCTCAAGCTGTCCAAAATCCCAAAAATGTCAGTGCCATTTCATTGAGGTCGGGAAAACAGTGTCAAGGACCTCAACCCGTAGCACCTTCCTCATCTGCAAATGAACCTGCCAAACTTCACTCTACTCCAGAAAAAGGTGATGACAAAAATTTACCTAACAATTTCTGTGCAGGTGAATCTTCTTCCACAGGTAATTCTGATTTGCAGAAGCAGCACATTTCCCCTCTTCCATTCTCTCCAAGAGCAGTTTCCAAAAAAAAAATGGAAGAGGCAGAGAAAGAGATCTTGGAAACGTTTAGAAAATTAGAGGTAAACATACCTCTATTGGATGCAATAAAGCAAATTCCAAGATATGCCAAATTCTTGAAGGAGCTGTGCACTAATAAGCGAAAGCTTAAAGGAAGTGAAAGAATTAGTATGGGCAGAAATGTCTCCGCATTGATTGGTAAATATGTTCCCCAAATACCTGAAAAATGTAAAGATCCAAGTACATTCAACATACCTTGTATTAAAGGGAACAATAAGTTTGACAATGCCATGCTAGATTTAGGAGCTTCTGTTAGTGATATGCCTCTGTCTATTTTTAATTCTCTATCTCTAGGTCCTTTGCAGTCAACTGATGTGGTAATTCATTTAGCTAATAGAAGTGTTGCCTATCCTGTTGGTTTCATAGAAGATGTCTTAGTTAGAGTTGGTGAACTGATTTTCCCTGTTGATTTTTATATCTTGAATATGGAAGATGGATTTTCTCAAGGATCAGTTCCCATCATTCTAGGCAGACCCTTTATGAAAACTGCTAGAACTAAGATAGATGTTTATGCAGGCACACTGTCTATGGAATTTGGTGACATAACTGTTCATTTTAATATTCTGGATGCTATGAAATACCCATCTGAAGATCTTTCTGTATTTCGTGCTGAAATAATTGACCATGTTGTTGATGAATACATGACTGATCTTTATTCTAATCTGCATGCCTCTCACTCTTCATGCATTGAGTCTGAAATTGTACTTGATAATATGTCTGAATTTGATGCTGAGAGTGATATTGATTGCATGTCTGGTGGTGGTGTTTTACCTCTCGAGATTTATTTTATAGAGTCAGATAGGACTAATCATGTTTCAGGAAGTACACATACCTCTGACTTTCTTTATGAGGTAAAGGCTGAGAAACCATCTCCTTCTACCACTGTCCAGCCGACCACACCAGAATTGAAGCCTCTGCCATCAAATTTAAAATACGCTTACTTGGATGATAGCAAGAGTTTTCCAGTGATTATATCTGCCTCCCTTGCTGATGAGCAAGAGGAGAAGTTGTTGTCAGTTCTCAAGAAGCATAAGAAGGCTATAGGCTAGACCCTGGCGGACATTCCTGGTATTAGCCCATCCACATGTATGCATCAAATAAATTTAGAGGATGGAGCTAAACCAGTAAGACAGCCACAGAGAAGACTCAACCCGGTGATTCTTGATGTAGTGAAGAAGGAGATAACCAAGCTTTTGCAAGCTG
The DNA here is from genome assembly GCF_000004515.6 of Glycine max. Lineage (NCBI taxonomy): Eukaryota > Viridiplantae > Streptophyta > Magnoliopsida > Fabales > Fabaceae > Glycine > Glycine max. Next base: position 28,103,836 of record NC_038248.2, on the reverse strand, counting down.
GAATCATTTATCCTATCTCCGACAGCCAATGGGTGAGTCCCGTCCAGGTAGTCCCGAAGAAGACTGGCCTCACAGTGATCAGAAATGAGAAGGAGGAGCTGATTCCTACTCAGGTGCAGAACAGTTGGAGAGTCTGCATTGACTATAGGAGGCTGAACCAGGTTACCAAAAAGGACCATTTTCCCCTGCCATTCATTGACCAGATGCTTGAACGCCTGGCAGGTAAATCCCACTACTGTTTCCTTAATGGTTTTTTTGGTTATATGCAAATTACTATTGCTCCTGAGGATCAGGAAAAGACCACATTCACCTGCCCCTTCGGCACTTTTGCTTATAGGAGGATGCCTTTCGACCTGTGCAATGCCCCTGGTACCTTCCAGCGGTGCATGATTAGTATTTTCAGTGATTTTTTAGAAAATTGCATAGAGGTGTTTATGGATGATTTCACTGTATATGGATCCTCTTTTGATGGTTGTTTGAATAGTTTGGAAAAAGTTTTGAATTGATGCATTGAAACTAACCTTGTTCTAAATTTTGAAAAATGTCATTTTATGGTTGAGCAAGGTATAGTTTTAGGCCACTTTATTTCCAATAAGGGTATTGAAGTAGATCCTGCAAAAATTTCTGTTATTTCACAATTGCCTTACCCCTCTTGTGTGCGAGAGGTGCGATCTTTTCTTGGTCATGTAGGATTCTACAGGCGCTTTATAAGGGATTTTAGCAAAATAGCCCTTCCACTGTCCAACTTGTTGCAAAAGGAGGTGGAGTTTGACTTTAATGACAGATGCAAAGAGGCTTTTGATTGCCTCAAAAGAGCGTTGACTACCACCCTCATCATCCAGGCACCCGATTGGACAGCCCCTTTTGAGCTTATGTGTGATGCATCAAATTATGCATTGGGGGCTGTCCTTGCTCAGAAAATTGATAAATTGCCCAGGGTGATATATTATACTTCTAGGACTTTAGATACTGCCCAAGCGAATTATACTACTACTGAGAAAGAGCTTCTAGCCATAGTTTTTGCTCTTGAAAAATTTCGATCTTATTTGCTTGGTACTCGCATTATTGTTTATATTGACCATGCAGCTCTAAAGTACTTGTTGAAGAAGGCTGATTCTAAGCCTAGGTTGATCCGATGGATGCTCTGGCTCCAAGAGTTTGACTTGGAGATCCGTGATAGGAGCGGAGCACAAAATCTAGTTGCTGATCATTTGAGTCGGATCGAACGTGTATCTGATGCAGATTCACCTATTCGGGATGATTTCCCGGATGATCATTTGTATATACTGTATAGTATTTCTGACTCTCTTTCTACTCCCTGGTTTGCTAACATTGTCAATTATTTAGTTGCCTCTGTTTTTCCTCCCTTAGCATCTAAGGCCCAAAAAGATAAAATTAAAAGTGATGCTAAGCATTTTATTTGGGATGACCCCTACTTGTGGAAATTGTGCAGTGATCAGGTAATTAGACGATGCATTCCAGATCATGAGACTGACTCAGTCCTGCAGTTCTGTCATTCTTCCGCACTGGGAGGTCATCTAGGTGTTCAAAGGACAACTCGCAAAGTGCTTGATTGAGGTTTTTATTGGCCCACCATCTTTAAAGATGCGTGGAAGATCTGCAGCACTTGTGAGCAGTGTCAGAGAGCAGGAAATACACTTACATGGCGACAACAAATGCCTCAGCAACCTATGCTATTCTGTGAGGTGTTTGATGTTTGGGGTATAGATTTCATGGGCCCTTTTCCTGTCTCTTTTGGTTATGTTTACATTCTCCTTGCAGTTGACTATGTTTCAAAATGGGTGGAAGCCAAGCCCACTAGAACTAATGATGCTAAAGTTGTTGCAGACTTTGTCAGGTCTAATCTGTTTTGCAGGTTTGGAGTACCTAAAGCAATTGTTAGTGATCAAGGAACTCATTTTTGCAATAGGACAATGCATGCCCTGCTTAAAAAGTACGGGTGGTACACAGGGTATCACACCATACCATCCCCAGACCAATGGACAGGCAGAAATTTCTAACTGGGAAATCAAGCGAATTTTAGAGAAGATTGTGCAGCCAAGCAGGAAAGATTGGAGTACCAGGCTTGATGATGCTCTCTGGGCACATCGGACTGCCTACAAAGCACCCATAGGAATGTCTCCTTATCGGGTTGTCTTTGGAAAGGCATGTCATCTTCCAGTGGAAATTGAGCACAAAGCTTACTGGGCAGTGAAGACTTGCAACTTCTCTATGGATCAAGCTGGTGAGGAAAGAAAGTTGCAACTGAGTGAGTTAGATGAAATCTGCCTAGAAGCCTACGAGAATGCCAAATTCTACAAAGAAAAGACCAAGAAGTTCCATGATAGCATGATAGTTAAAAAGGACTTCATGGCTGGGCAAAAAGTGTTATTGTATAATTCTAGGCTTGGACTCATGAGTGGTAAGTTGAGGTCTAAATGGATTGGTCCTTTTGTTGTTACTAATGTTTTTCCTTATGGTACAGTTGAGATCAAAAGCGACTCCACAAACAAGAGCTTCAAGGTCAACGGACATCGACTTAAGCCATTCCTCACGAACCCTTCTTTAGTGGACGTAGTGGTGGAAGAGACTTCCTTACTCCACCCTACTCTTCCTCCACCATGACTTAGGGAGTTTTTCTTTTCCTACCTCCTTCTTTGCTTTTATTACACTTGTCCGATTCTCTTTGATGATTTAATTGTTTTTAATCTTTTAATTGTGCTACATTGAGGACAATGTGTTGTTTAAGTATGGGGGGGGGGGGGGGAGTGTTCTTTGGTTTTGCTAGTTTTGTTGGTTTTGTTAATTTGTTAGTTGTGTTAATTTGTTAATGTTGTTAGTTTCGTCGAATTTTTAGTTTAATATTTTGGGTCAATTTTGTGTGCATGTACGACTTTGCATGTTTTTCTTTGAATTATAAGATATGTTCAAGAAATGGGTAATTGTTTTGAAAATAAAAGTTCTTGACATTTTGTGACTTGAAATCCTTGATTCTCCTCTACATGTCATGATAGTTTTGAAAGCTCAATTTGAAAGTGATGAGTTTACCTTTGTGAGAATTTGAGCCATCCATCATCATAATCATTTGGTGTGTTTTGCCCCATTGATTGCTTGCACAATAGCCTTGGCTTGATTCTTGTTGATGCTTCCTAATTCACATGCATATTTGGAAATGATTGAGGCAATTTTGTTCTTATAAGCTTCTAGCCAAATGGACTTACCTTGAATTAATTCCTTTGATAGCCCTTTTGAGCCTTGTTTCCCTTTCCTTGTTTTGAAGCTCACTACAAGCCTTAAATGAAAAACCATGATATCACCATATCTTTAAGGAATTTTGGAGCTTTGGAATTGTTTTGGGAATAAGTGTGGGGGTTTTTTTTGTTTCATTGGATAACTTGTTTTGTTGGCTATGCCAAAACAAGGAAAGGGAAACAAGGCTCAAAAGGGCTATCAAAGGAATTAATTCAAGGTAAGTCCATTTGGCTAGAAGCTTATAAGAACAAAATTGCCTCAATCATTTCCAAATATGCATGTGAATTAGGAAGCATCAACAAGAATCAAGCCAAGGCTATTGTGCAAGCAATCAATGGGGCAAAACACACCAAATGATTATGATGATGGATGGCTCAAATTCTCACAAAGGTAAACTCATCACTTTCAAATTGAGCTTTCAAAACTATCATGACATGTAGAGGAGAATCAAGGATTTCAATTCACAAAATGTCAAGAACTTTTATTTTCAAAACAATTACCCATTTCTTGAACATATCCTATAATTCAAAGAAAAACATGCAAAGTCGTACATGCACACAAAATTGACCCAAAATATTAAACTAAAAATTACAAGCCTTAAATGAAAAACCATGATATCACCATATCTTTAAGGAATTTTGGAGCTTTGGAATTGTTTTGGGAATAAGTGTGGGGGGTTTTTTTGTTTCATTGGATAACTTGTTTTGTTGGCTATGCTTCGTGATGTATTTTGGGTCATACTTGATGTACATTGTATATTGGTTAAATGTTGGACATGCTGAATGAAATGTTGTTTCTCAAAGGCTATAGGTTTAAAAAAAATTGAAAAAATAAAAATAAAAATAATTCGAGAAAAAAAGAAGAAGAAAAAGAAAAGCAATAAAGTTGAGTGAATAAGATCTTAAATGGCACAAGAATGATGAAACTCTTGGTTCTACTCTTTATGTTTAATTTTTATCTTTACTTCTTTTTATTTTCTTATTTTTTTTCTTAACATGCACTTATTCCCCATTGCTCCTCTATTCCTTTGGGATTTAGCCACTTATTCCATATTTCTCCATACCTTGTCCTTGGCCCCATTACAACCTTTAAAGACATTTTGATCCTCATGTGTTTGTGTTTGTGGGTTGATTGTCAATTTTAGAATCTTGCCAAGTTTATGTGGTGTTTGCTTTCATGGGTGCTTTGAGGGTAAATAGTAGCCTAGACACTTGAGAGATAGAGTGTATATCTTGTGAGGCTTTATCACTTTTCATTATTGAGCTGATTAACTATTTTGCCATGATTGGGTTGCTTGGATGATTTTCATGAATGTCTTGACTTTTTGGATCTCCTTATGCTAGATGTTACTCATTCCTTTCATTCCTTGATGTTCATTGAGAAATATGTGAATGTTTTTGTCTGTCTCTCTTTGATATCCTTGGATTTTGTTCTTTGTTTCATTTTGCCCAGGAGTGCAAAAGGCTAAGTATGGGGGGTTTTGATGTGCCATCATTTTCTTCTATTTTCTAAACCCTTTTTGCACCATTTTAATTACTGATTGGTCTTAATTGTCAATTAATCAGGCAGTTTTATTATTTGGGCTCATTTAGCTAATTTGATGTTTTTAATCTAATTTCAGGAATTAATGAAACATTGGGCTTAATCCGGATTTTGGTTATGGACTTGAAGAGGGCAAATAAAGCAGCGCTTACCTTAGTTAATTTCTAATTAGGAAATTTCACAATTTTATTTTATGTTGTTCAGTGTTTATTTCGTTTTGGGCCAGAGTATTGTAATAGGGCCCAGTGACTTTGAGTGACTCTTTTTAAATAGCAGCCTTGGGATTCGTGCAAGGCATTCTGTTATGCTATTTTCATTATTCAGAGCTTTGGTTTTATGTTTTCACGTTTTTCTGTTCCCTTGTTACGGTTTTCGTTCTTAATGCAAATTTCTGTTTTCTGCTTCTAATTACGAGTTCATTCTTGCTTCTTCTTCTACTTTCATTTACGTTTCTGTCTCATTTACGTTTCTGCTCATTTACGTTTCTGTTCATTTACATTTCTGCTTCATGTTTCATTTGCGTTTTCTGTTTGAATCCATGGAAGGCTAGATTTTCTGGTGTTGTTTCTTTTTGAGGACGAAGCCCAACTCTCTTTGAGGTTTCGCTTGTAATGTGGTTTCCTGGCAGTTTTCCCTTCACCAGTTATCCCAATTTCGTGAATATTAATCAGTGCACGCTTCGTGTTCGATTAATTGCCTCTGAGCCTAACTTGTGTTCATGCTTAATGGACGAAGGGCTAACTGGTGTATGTGGTGCCTAATCACGTATTGAAAACCCTAAGTTGATTTTCGCTTAGTAAATTGAAATAGGGTTGGATTAAGTGGTTGACTGTTAGGGACTAATTCTCCATAACCCAGGATAAGAGAATGGCTTCTGAATCAGAGGAAACAACCCGTTTTTAATATTAGTAGTTTCGTATTCCAGTTTACTTGTTCTGCTCTTTAATTACCAAACAACCAAACCCCCCCCCCCCCAATCGTTACTGTTACTGCAAGTATATTATGAACATTTGGTTTGTCACTGCTCGTTGGGAAACAACCTAGGATCACTTCCTAGTTACTGCATTTTCATGTTTATTTGATTCGGGTACGGCCTCGATCACCTACGCTCCTGAGTGTTGACTTTCAAGACCGTTCATTCAGAGATTACTCGTCCTGCATGTTGGTGGGGTGTCGTAAACAACGAGTAAAGCAGAAAAGTTCAAAAAGAAAAAAAGCATTTGATTGACTATGTTTCCAAGTAAAAATATAGACATTCATGTCCCCTCATTTTATCATTCCAAAAGGTTTGTCTTTTTAGAGAGAAGTTAGTTATCAAGAATAGGAGTCATTTGACTTAACCCGTCAACTAAAAAAATCCTTCAACTATTTCTCGTCCTTGGAAAATCCTTTTTGCAAGAATCAACCGCTTCTTTCCTTCTTCCTTGCTACAAGGTTGTGAAAAGCAAGACAACAATGGTTACCTCAAAGCCCTACACTGGGGCAATGAGGGGAACCATGCATAAATCTCAAGTAAACCTAGGGGCAGATTAGAAGTTCTCACCCAATAGATTTCCAGCTACAAGGTCATGACGAAAGATAACTCAAAGCCTTACACTGGGGAAATGAGGGGCATCTTGCATGAGCCTCAAGTGAACATAGGGACAGATAAAAATTTCTCAGCCGTTGATGTTTTTAAACAAAAAAAAAGGGACAAACCCTGGAATTTATATGGATTGATTAAACGTCAAACGGCTCCATTGTCGTCACTCCAAAATGGTCAAGTGACTAAATCAAACAGAACATACACTCTGAGGGAGTTCCCAGAAAGATTTACAAAAGATAGGATAAGGTTGCATGAATTATCACCTCTTTCAAAAAGACAGTCAATCTGTGTTTTCCAAAAAAATCAAAATCACAAAAGAGGGAAAGAATGTCATGAACATTGCACAACTTTCCATTACATTGCATTGTTTCATATGAAGTCTACATTTACCGCATTTCAAGACAAAGGTTGCATGCATCTGCATCCCTAAAAATCATGTTAATTGTATAGATTTCCTACATCTAATATCCAATCGTGTGGATTTGGGATGACCGACCCTCTCGATGAGTCGATCTCTTTCTTTCTCATAAGGGTGAACCCTTGGGTACTAGTACCTATCACCTTCAGAGGGCTTCACGCCTTCACCTTCAGAGGACTACACCTCCTCGCCATCAGAGGGCTACGCGCCCTCGCCTTCGTAGGGCAACACTCCCTCACCTTCCGAGGACTACATGTCCTCACCTTCAGAGGGCTACACGCCCTCGTTTTCATAGGGCTACACGCCCTCGTTTTCATAGGGCTACACGCCCTCACCTTTCGAGGACTACATGTCCTCACCTTCAGAGGACTACACGTCCTCGCCTTCAAAGGACAACACGTTCTCGCCCTCACCTTCCGAGGACTACATGTCCTCACCTTCAGAGGGCTACACGTCCTCACCTTCAGAGGACAACACGTCCTCACCTTCAGAGGACTACACGTCCTCGCCTTTAGAGGACAACACGTCCTCGCCCTCGCCTTCATAGGGCTACACGCCCTCACCTTCTAAGGAGTACATGTCCTCACCTTCAAAGGACTACACGTCCTCGCCTTCAAAGGACAACACGTCCTCGCCTTCGCCTTCGTAGGGCTACACACCCTCACCTTTAGAGGACTACACGTCCTCGCCTTTAGAGGACTACACGTCCTCACCTTCAGAGGACTACACGTACTCACCTTCAGAGGGCTACACGCCCTCACCTTCAGAGGGCTACACGCCCTCACCTTTAGAGGACTACACGTCCTCGCCTTTAGAGGGCTACACGTCCTCACCTATAGAGGGCTACACATCCTCGCCTTCAGAGGGCTACACGTCCTCGCCTTCAGAGTGTTTCACGCCCTCGCCTTCAAAGGGCGACACATCCTGAACTTCAGAGGGCTGCACGCCCTCGCCTTTAGAGGGCTACGCGTCCTCACTTTCAATGGGCTCCATATCCACATCTTAAGAGAATTTAAGGTCCTCTGCCCTTAAATGCTTAACCGAGACTCGAACTCTCGGTTAAGGGGCCAGTAATTTCCTTTTATCAGTTCCTAGGCCACCCCCTGATCCTGGTGGAGGGCCAACTATGCAAGTACAACCAGAGAGGGAGGCTATCACGCAGCTACTATGCATACTGGGGCAAGATTTCACCCGTGCCGCTGCAAAGAGACAAGTGCGGATCGTGCACACCAACATGACCACTCTTACACAAATATGTATGACATTGCTACTTAGCAACATTATGCTCAGCGACCTTAATGCCGATCTCCCCCTGCGGAAGTATCAGTTGGTCTGTGCCGTCCCGACATAGGTAAGTATGCATATGGTTCAACTGATTTCTAATGCCATTTACTATTTGCAGGGATCGTGCCCACAAGACACCCAGTGGACCCGGAGAAGTCCAACAGGGCCCTGGGGTCTCCAGCTTTGGTTACGGACCTCTGTCAATCCTACAGGGTGTCTGTTCCCCCCAGCAAGGTCACGTCATTATGACATAGGTAAGTATGCACATCGCTCAATTGATTTCTGATGTCCTCTATTGTTTGCAGAGATCGCGCCCGCAAGACACTTAGTGAACCTAGAGAAGTCCAACAGGGTTCTGGGATTTCCAGCTCTGATTACGAGCCTCTGTCAGTTTTACGGAGTGTCTGTCACCCCCAGCAAGGTCATCAAGCCCCCTATTAACTGGGCTTTCATCAAGAAGTACTGCGCCCCCCAAGCAGGCGCAAGGCGAGACACCACAACAGCCTGGGGATGGCCGGCAGCGGGCAACAAAATACACCGCCACCACCTCCAAAGCCCCTCGGCTCATCCACAAAAAGGTTAGAGTATTGCTTACGACACCTGGCCGACCAATAGGCGACCCAAGTCCAAAACCAAAGGTAAGCAAAGTACTAGGCCCGTGACCGACAAGTCATCATGCGTCCAGCTCAAGACGTTAAAGAAGCGCTACTAGGAGGCAACCTAGTACCTTTTAAATCTCTACTTATTATTTGATCACCTTTGTTTCTCAAGTCATAGTAGGACACACCTAGTTGCTCATGATCCTGGGAATTTAAATAAAACAAGCACAAGCTCGGAAGGTAGTCATACCTCACAATATATATATATATATATATGTATAGGTAGGAAGATACCTTAGATATGCATGTATGTAAACAAAAAAATACTTCACAAAATATATATATGTATGTTTAGGTAGTGAAAAAACCTTAGATATGCATGTATGTAAACAAAAAAATATACTTCACAAAATATATATATGTATGTTTAGGTAGGAAGATACCTTAGATATGCATGTATGTAAACAAAAAAAATACTTCACAAAATATATATATATATATATATATATATATATATATATATATATATATATATATATATATATATATGTATGTATGTATGTATGTTTAGGTAGCAAGATACCCTAGATATGCATGTATGTAAACAAAAAAATACTTCACAAAATATATATATATATGTATGTTTAGGTAGAAAGATACATTGGATATGCATGTATATAGCAAAAATACCTCACGAAAATATACACATGTTTAGGTAGCAAAATACCTCATGAAAAAAAAAGAAAAAAAACAAAGAAAACAAAAACAAACAAGGAAAAGAAATAAACAAATGATAAAAAGAAAAAAAAAGAGAAAAAAGAAAAATAAGTTGTCTTGCTGAAAAACCAACATGTTTTTGAAAAGAGATGACTTCCAGCTTTTCTTTGAAAAGATTCACTGATCATAACCAGTTTTTGAAAAAAATGTGTATACATTTGAAGGGTAAATGCTGTGAAAATTTTTTCGAACACCCAAAATAGACTCGGATGAATGCACAAATTGATAAAAGAACATGTTTTGAAAACACTGGGTTGACTAAAGTATAGAGAATGAATTATAAGCCCTAGCATCACATGACCAAAAATTTTTCGACACTTGAGTGTCCACATAGGTGCGTGCACGACTAGTTTTGCATAAAATTTCCAAATCATCATTGTTGCGTGTGTATCATGGAAATTTAAAGGGTAAATGTGTATACATTTGAAGGGTAAATGCTGTGAAAAATTTTTCGAACACCCAAAATAGACTCGGATGAATGCACAAATTGATAAAAGAACATGTTTTGAAAACACTGGGTTGACTAAAGTAGAGAGAATGAATTATGAGCCCTAGCATCACATGACCAAAAAATTTTCAACACTTGAGTGTCCACATAGGTGCATGCACGACTAGTTTTGCATAAAATTTCCAAATCATCATTGTTGCGTGTGTATCATGGAAATAATGTGGGACATCCCCCTTTACCCCCAAACCGCTAGCCAAAACTGACATATGTCATGTCCAGCCTTTTTATCAGCCTTGAGCCAAAATCCCAACTTACCATAAACCTAGCCCTCAAAAGAAAACAAAAAAAAAGAGGAAAAGAAGAGAAAAGGAGAAAATTCCCGATCAAAAGAATCGGAAGAAAGCGAAAAGAGAAAATTCCCAATCAAAAAGGCGGGAGAAAACAAAAAGAGAAAATTCCCAATCGAAGAACGGGAGAAAACAAAAAGAGGAAAATTCCCGATCAAAGATCGGAAGAAAACAGAAGAAATATACAGAAAGGTCTTTGGACCAGACAACATCTGAACAAATATAGAGTTATCGCCAAGTGAGCACAACAAGAAAGTAAACCACGACCTGAAGTGGTTCTCTCCCTTTGATTGCCAACCAAAATCCTGTGCGTCGGTGGCTTATTCACCTCACACTAAATAAAAACAGAAAAGGAAAAGGCCAAAACACTCAAAGCCAAATTTCCCACAAAAAAAACACACCATTCCCAATAAAAAGTCCTATTGATCCATGATCACGCATGTAATCTTTGATTTGATAGGAAATGATTTGCAAGATCAAGTCATGGCATATCTATGGTTCGGAATTAGGATGAAACACTTACCTGTGTGAGATTACTACACTTTGAGTGATTTTCTTCTATTTTTGTTGAACCCAGTGTTTCCTCTAAATGGTCATTTAGAAACGAAATGCTAACATCCAAAATCTCATTTGTGGTTATGAGAAGACTTCATCAGCATACTCCCCTTCCCCGGTAGACACATTGTTTTTCATCCGAAAAGCATATGTTGCTCTAATTAGTTGGAAGTTTTCTCTCTTTACTAAAGCATGTTCGCATTTTAGTGAAGAAAACACCGAGACTATTTTTAGTCTCACAAGTTATCCAGAACTACGCAAGTCTGAGTTCCTCATTGAGGATATGTAGGAGCAAGAGCCTCGCTTTTGTCGGCCGCCCCACAATTTCTGTCATACTGACCCTGGAGTCACGTGACATGCGGAGATACCCGAGTGGTTATCCGTTTAAACTTTCTTTTGCTATTTCTAAGACTCAAAGCATGATAGCACACGGAGACTAACATGGTCTTCTGCACCCTTTGTCAATCGCGGCCAACAAGCCCGTTGACATGCGGAGATTTACGTCATCTTCCGCGCAGACAATTTCTATCATACTGACCTTGGAGTCACGTGACATGCGGAGATACCCGAGTGGTTATACGTTTAAACTTTCTTTTGCTATCTCTAAGACTCAAAGCATGATAGCACGCAGAGACTAACGTCGTCTTCTGCACCCTTTGTCAATTGCGACCAACAAGCCCGTTGACACGCGGAGATTTACGTCATCTTCCGCGCAAACAATTTCTGTCATACTGATCCTGGAGTCACGTGACATGCGGAGATACCCAAGTGGTTATTCACACTTTTAAAACTTTCTTTTGCTATCTCTAAGACTCAAAGCATGATAGCACGCAGAGACTAACGTCGTCTTCTGCACCCTTTGTCAATTGCGACCAACAAGCCCGTTGACACGCAAAGATTTACGTCATCTTCCGCGCAGACAATTTCTGTCATACTGACCCAGGAGTCACGTGACATGCGGAGATACCCAAGTGGTTATCCGCACTTTTAAAACTTTCTTTTGCTATCTCTAAGACTCAAAGCATGATAGCACGCAGAGACTAACGTCGTCTTCTACGCCTTTTGTCATCTAGAGGCGGCGGGCCCGATGATATGCGGTAATCTGCAAGCTCGATGAGTGATAAACGCACAGAGACAAATTTTGCGCCCTTTATCATTTAGGAGCAGCGAGTCGAGTGGTAAAGCGCATAGACGAATTCTGCACCCTTTTCCAATCAGATTTCGCAAATTAGGTGATAAACGCGCATAGACGAATTCTGTGCCCTTTATCATTCAAGAGCAGTAAGCTGAGTGGATAAACACGCATAGACGAATTATGTGCCCTTTATCATTCAGGAACAACAAGTTGGGTGGTAAACGGGCATAGACGAATTCTGCGCCCTTTATCATTTAGGAGCAGCGAGTTGAGTGATAAAGACGCATAGACGAATTATGTGCCCTTTGCCATTCAGATTTCGCAAATTGGGTGATAAACGCGCATAGACGAATTCTGCGCCCTTTATCATTCAGGAACAACAAGTTGGGTGGTAAACACGCAGAGACAGATTCTGCGCCCTTTATCATTCAGGAGCAGCGAGTCGAGTGGTAAACGCGCATAGACAAATTTTGCGCCCTTTGCCATTCAGATTTCGCAAATTGGGTGATAAACGCGCATAGATGAATTCTGTGTGGCATTCCTAAATAATGACTGGTTTAATAGTAATAATTTAAATAACAGAAACCATGGGAAATTTTTTTTTCTTTTCTTTTCTCTCTCTTTTCGCGGTAATTAAATTCAGAAGGAAAATTGTCACTATAGAGTCCTGAATGGCCAGTTCACAACTCTATTCGGAGTCATTTCTTTCTGATCACTCATAACCTCTAAACCATTTTGCTCTTTCAAAAAGAAAAATATACCAGCCATCATTTTAGGTCGTCACGTAAAAAATAATAAAATGCGGTCAATAAACTCTTTTTAGTAAAGTTTGTTAACACTTCCTTTTCAAATAACAAGATTAAACATAATTACATTCATCATCTAAAACTATCCAAAATATGGGAGTTTGCAAAATACATAGTGACATCTAGAGCAAAGGTATCAACTGTGGTGGCATCAGCCACATATATACAATCATCAAAATTTCTATACAATAGGTCTACCCCCCAAAAATCAAAAGAGTAAACCTAGCAGTCTGAACTAGATACACCCACCCACAAAAAGTATGTAAACCTAGTCTAAGGAGCCATCTGCTATGATGAAAAGTCTCCACTATTCGCTGTCCCTCCAGGGCCGCTCTCCTCCGTAGAGTCTGCCTCAGATGCTGACATGATATCCTCTGGAGAATCCACATCAGGGAGTGGGTCTTCATCATCCTTAGGTAAGTCAAGGTCATCCACAGCAGGTTCAGGACGTGGCTCCTCTGGGTCCTCCTCAGGATCTTCTTTAGAGGATGACACCTCTATCACTTGGACTGGCTCCACTAGTCGATATGGAGTAGGCGTAGGTAGTATCCACTCCACAGGCTGCTGAAGCGTGCGTGCGGGTTCCTCTGGATGTACCAATGAAGTAGCAGTGAGTCGAATCGTGCCACGGAATTGGCACCTCTCATTGCCTTCGAGGGTCTCCCAAACTCCTTCTAGGCACTCCATCACCATGCGATCATGGATTAACTGCGCTGCCATCGCGATCTACAAGAAATAAAAGAAAGGGGGTAAACTCTTTCACAAGAAATCTAACTACAGGCAACAATACAATGCGTCCCATAATGGTTACGCATAGTCAAAATATCCTTCTCAAGGGATTTCTTCTCTGGTAATCGATTATCAGTGCCCAAACTCGAGTTACACAGCTTCTGCACATGGAAACCAAAAATTTACACTATGTAATCGATTACACATAACTGGTAGTCGATTACCAGTGCCCTGTTACTTTGTGTAATCGATTACACAGCATTGGTAATCGATTACCAGAGGCCACCTTAACATCCTGTCTCCATTTTTAAGCCTTGTAATCGATTACACACCCTTGGTAATCGATTAACAGAGGCCAATTTCTAGATACCACTCAAGATCCATAGCTGGCCAGCCACCACACAAGCCTCCTTGTTTTGTGGTCTTTATTCTTTTATTGGTTGACTGCCAGGTGCTCGCCTGTTTAGGTACATCACAGGTTCTCACTGACTGACTATGCCCGGGTTGGGTCGGGATTGGTCAAGCTTGGTTTTGGGCAATAGCACCCCACCTGACGTGCCCAATGTCTCCTGACCCCCACGACATATCTCCAGGTACCACTCTGTAGTCAACAAACAAAAGTAGGAAGACTGACTCTTCCACACTTCCTCACATCAAGCTTGTGGGATTATGGGGTACCCGTCATATGTGGTACTAGGTGGCGATCGGGCGATGGTGCAAATCAACTCTCCCACATCCACAAATCAAACATGAACCCACCATGCCCAGTTGCCCACCTTCAACTGAGCTCACGTACTCCTACGTAGCCCTTATCCTCGTTCCTCTCAGCACCGGGTCCCCATCAACCCCTCCAAGCTTCCACAATATCCAAGCAATTCAATTTCCAAATATCATGAACTACCCTAAACCAAGAAAACAGGGCAGAGGCAGAAAACTCTGCCCAAAACACATTCACATATTACAACTTTCCTTACTCAAATATCCCAGTAACATTCTCTTTGTTCCGGTTCGTTAACCATTGGATCGACTTGAAAATTTTACTGGAGGTTCCTAGTACATACATCTAAATTTTGACCGTTGGGATCTGCTAGAAAATGTCCAAAACCCACTATGTACTACCTTTTCCATAACCAGCAATGCACAAGCATTTTCTGCACATGAACAAAATTCTGCTATACAAAATTTGACAGCTTTTTGCTGCACAATTTGGCAGATTTTGAAATCCATCTTATCCACCTCCAATTTTGCTCAAATTGGATCCTACAAGTCCTAAATCATGTATAAATCATATCTAAACCAAAAACAAGCTTCAGACCAAGGCAATTCAAAATCTAGGTATCTAAAACCCCTCAATTTAGTGGATTTTCGAGGTTTGAGAAGTGAAAATGAGAATGGGGTAATTGTGGAGTAAACTCTCATCTCAAACAAGTCTATAACATTAATTTAAACTTGCTCAAACTGGTTTTACGATGAAAACTCCACCGATTCAAAATTTGACCCCTCAACACCCAATTTACCCTAGAAATGGCTCTTGTTTTCACCTTTGTCACTCATTTTTTTCTCATTTGCTCTGCCCAAGCTTTCCTACAAGTCCTAATTGACATTTTAAACTAGGATCAACTCACTTTAGACTCCAATTTACAATAAACCCAAATTTAGTTTCTCTAACCCTCAAAATCTCACACTTTTCTACCTACAACATTGTCATCCTCACATTTAACCCCTAAGTTAACTTTCCCCCTCATCCATACCAGTTTTCTATCAACAATTTCAGCACACAAACATCACAAAGCATCATCATAAAACCCTAAAACAGAATGGGTAAATTTGGCTCACATCAAACATGTCAAGTTTAGCATGCTTTCAACAAATTCCTTCACAAATAACTACCATAAGGCATAAACCTAGTAGAACTACCCATCATATCTCCCATAAACCCAATACCCACGAAATTCATGTGAGAAGAAGTCTACCCAAACCTGAAATTCGAAGTCCCACAACGTAGAGGTGCGTTTCACGACTCCGGAAATGGCTTTCTTTCGCAATTTGGAGTTGAAATGATGAGCAAAGTTTGGAGCTTTAATGGAGGCTTCAATGGAGAGGAGGAAGAAGAGAAAAGCAAAGTGGGAGTGAGGAGAAGAGCTTCTAAATTTTTCTGCTGAGTGAAGAGAGAGAGAACGTGGCTTTTTAAGAAAAAATGATTTTCTTTTTCCTATTTTTTTTTTCATAAAACACTTGCCACTTGTCCCACTTTGAGTGGAACAAAAAGGGGCCCACCTCTTCCCCTTGATGTGACTTCATACTCAGCCGCAAGGAGAGAAAAATTTTACCTTTTGAATGCTAAAATCCTATCTCGGTTTGCGTGTCGTTTCTCTGGTTCCAGACCCTCGCGTTTCTCTGCACCTGTCGGGGCCCGTTTTCGAAAGTAAGCAATATATATATCAAAACGCTCATAATGAAACCTTGAGCGTGGTTTAGAGGTTGGTTTTGTTAAATTTTAAGTTGCACGCAAAACGATAATTTTTAGACTAATTAATTGAGAATTAATCTATAATTGTCTAGTTATGGATTACTCTTCGTTAATCAGCCTAACCCGTATATCTTTCCCCCAATGTACATACTTCTACCAAGAGTATATACATATATACATTGAATAATACTTTTATATATATATATATATATATATAATTATTTAAAATATATAATTTACAAAATTCAGGGTAGAAATTTCCAGGATGTCACATTCTGCGCCCTTTATCATTCAGGAACAGCAAGTTAGGTGATAAACGTGCATAGACAAATTTTGCGCCCTCTGTCATTTAGATTTCTCAAGTCGAGTGATAAACGCGCAGAGACAGATTTTGCGCCCTTTGTCATTCGGGGACAGAAAGCCGAGAGGTGGGCGGAGACAAATTATGGTCATTCCGCCCACCTTTTCGCCATCCAGAGGCGATCGTGTCTGGTGGCACGCAGAGACAAATTATGGTCATTTTGTGTCTCGCCGCCTAGGCTCGATCGTGTCCATCAAAACGCAAAGACAAATTATGGTCATTCTGCGTCTTGTATCAACCAAGAGGAACAAATTCGACAGTATCAGGATGATGTGTCGGTACCGATCATTTTCAAACTTTTGCAGGTTCCGTTGGCAGGGAGGTTCACTGGCCGAATAGTGTTTCACTCAAACGAAATTAGTGTCTTATCTTTACTTCCCTTTTATCTCCAATAAAAGACAAGTAAATAGGGGCAACTGTCATACCCAAATTTCATCCGGGGACCATCCGTTGTTTGGATGCGACCCTCGTTTGACCACTTCGAGGTATTTGGCACCCATCGTTAGGCAATTTGTGAAGTTCCGAGACATGCCGGAAGCCAAAAGAAAAGCGTCGTAGCACAATCCGTGAAGTTCCGTGACATGCCGGAAATTGAAAGGAAGTGTTAGTGCGCATTTCGTAAAGTTCCGTAACATTCTAGAAGACAAAAAAGGGATGATTACGTAATCCGTAAGGTTTCGTAACATTACGGAGAGAAAATAAGCATCGTTACGAAATTCGTAAAGTTTCGTAATGTTACGGAAAAATAATCACCAAAAAAGAGCAAGGGGGTGTATTTAGTAAAAATGGGGGTTCAAATAGCAACCAGGCCCACTTGGGCCTTCCAGGATGTTCCTCCAGAAGGCGGTTGCTTCTGGAGGAAGCAACCTAGCTCGCCTGGGCTAGCTCGGTGGCAAGCATCTCCTTCCTTTTCCTATAAATAGGGGGAGCAGGGAAGAACAAAAATGTTCAACCCTCCTGGTATATGAGATTCACTTAAAATTAGTGAGAAAAATTGTTTCTGTGAAGAAAATCCAAGTCTAGGCTCTTCCGTAATGTTTCTTTGGGTGATTTCGCGAAGATTTTCAATTGTTCTTCAACGTTCTTCGTTCGTTCTTCGTCGTTCTTCGGTTTCAACTAGTAAGTTT
The DNA here is from genome assembly GCF_000004515.6 of Glycine max. Lineage (NCBI taxonomy): Eukaryota > Viridiplantae > Streptophyta > Magnoliopsida > Fabales > Fabaceae > Glycine > Glycine max. The sequence goes on along the minus strand of NC_038248.2, from coordinate 28,086,401 downwards.
CCGAAATCAAACTTTTCAATTCATTCTATGTACCCTTAGTGGTCCTCATTTGTTTCACGTACTTTTATTTTCATTTCATTTACTTTCCGTACCCCCTTTTGACGTGCTTTTGTCATTTGCTTAAGTCATTTTCTCGCCTAATCAAAAAATAAAATAAATTTCCACCGATCATTTGAATTGTAACATCCGTTAATTTCTGATAAAATGAAATCCGACCGTTCGGTCATGTCGTAACCACGTTGGAAACCAAAAAGAGGTAAAATAATAATATAATAATCAAAAATATCTTTTAGTAAAATAAATCAAAAAATCAATCAGACGTTTTTCTTTGGGTTTTCTCTTTCTTAATCAAATCGACTAATAACCAAAGTGAAACTAAGGCTAAAATCAATTCATAAACCAAACTTTTGTCATCGCCTAAAAAAGCCATTTTCAAAGGTCCAACGCCTTGAAATGGTCTTTTCCGCTTTTATTGGTTAAGCGTAGATTTTTAAAAAAGGCCTAAAATCAATATGTAACTTTGTTACCTCTTTCAAAAATAAAGAAATCATTAATGGTCCAATGCCTTAATGTTTTCTCACTTTTCAAAAGAATCGAAAGATTGTCTAATGGTCCAACACCTTAAATGACTTTTCATTTCAATAAAAACATATCTTGCAAAAAAGGATAAAAAATAACTTAACCAAAACACTTTGTTCATAAAAGAACTACATAGGTCTGATTTCCTTATCACAATTGAGGAATACGTAGGAGCAAGGGAAACACCCTCATCGACCACAAAAAGGTAAAAATATAAAAAGGCATAAAAAAGACATAAGAACGTAAAAAAGGGAAAATAATATAAATTGAAGTCACATTTGCACATCTGATTAAAGGCTGTCGTCTCTTGTGACGGACGCGTGGGGTGCTAATACCTTCCCCGTGCGTAAATACAACTCCCGAACTTTACACTTAGGGTTCGTTGATCACATCTTTTCCGGTTTTTCCGACGTTTTCCTCAAATAAACGTTGGTGGCGACTCCGCGCGTATTCCTTTCTTGGAACATGCACCCGCGTGTCACGCGTCGCCCTCCCGCCGAATGGTAGGTTGCGACAGTGATCATAAGAGCCTTAAGTACTTGTTTAGTCAAAAAGAGCTGAACATGCATCAAAGGAGATGGTTAGAGTTTCTTAAAGACTATGATTTTGAGTTTAGCTACCATCCCGGCAAAGCCAGTTTAGTGGTGGACGCCTTGAGTAGGAAATCCCTACATATATCTACCTTGATGGTTAGAGAGATGGATCTCCTACAACAATTTAGAGACCTTAGCCTTGCATGTGAGGTTACCCCTAACAATGTGAGATTAGGGACTTTGACGATCACCAGTGAGTTACTAGGAGATATCAGGGAAGGTCATAAGACTGACCCTTTTCTAAGGACTCAGTTAGAGGCCATAGAGTCAGGAAGAGAGAGTAGTTTCAATGTTGAATCGGATGGAGTCTTGAGACTTTAAGATAGGATTTGTGTTCCCAATGTGCCCGAGCTTAGGAAGATGATCCTAGAGGAAGGACATAGGAGTAACTTAAGCGTACATCCTGGTGCTACCAAGATGTATCAGGATTTGAAGATGATGTTTTGGTGGCCCGACATGAAGAGAGAGGTTAGTGAGTTTATGAATGCATGTTTAGTCTATCAGAAGGCTAAGATAGAACATCAGAGACCTTCAGGGAAGTTACAACCCTTGGAGATACCCCAATGGAAGTGGGACAGTATTTCCATGGATTTTGTTGTAGGACTACCTAGGACCCCCAGAGGTTTGGATTCTATCTGGGTTATTGTTGATAGACTGACCAAGTTTGCTCACTTTATTCCCATTAATATCAGATTTTCCTTGGAAAACTTGACCTCTCTGTATATTAGTCAGATTGTCAAGTTACATGGTGTGCCATCTAGCATAGTGTCTGATAAAGATCCTAGGTTTACCTCTAGATTTTGGGGGAGCTTGAACAGAGCGTTGGGGACCAAGCTTAGACTAAGTTCAGCCTACCATCCTCAGACTGATGGTCAAACTGAACGGACCATTCAATCCCTGGAGGACCTTTTGAGGTCATGTGTCTTAGAGCAAAAGGGGAGAGCTTTCTTTCATTGATAGAGTTCACTTACAACAACAGTTTTCACTCTACCATTGGCATGGCTCCCTATGAAGCTTTGTATGGTAGAAGGTGTAGGACACCTCTATGTTGGCTAAAGCCCTGAGAAGACCTCACCTTAGGACTTGAAGTGGTACAACAAACCACCGAGAAGGTCAAGTTGATCCAAGAAAGGATGAGGACTGCTCAGAGTAGGTAGAAAAGTTATCAGGATAAGAGGAGGAAAGACTTGGAATTCGAGGTTGGTGATCATGTATTCTTGAGAGTCACTCTGTGGACTGGGGTTGGTCGAGCATTGAAATCCCAAAAACTAACACCTCGCCTCATCGGTCCTTTCCAAATTCTTAAAAGAGTCGGTCCTGTGGCATACCAAATTGCATTACCCCCATCACATTCTAATCTTCACAATGTCTTTCATGTGTATCAACTCCATAAGTATATCCATGATCCATCTCATGTGGTCGAATTGGATGACGTACAAGTAAAGAGAACTTGACATATGAAACATTGTCTTTGAGGATCGAGGATAGGTGACCAAAGCACCAAAGAGGGAAGGAGATTCCATTGGGAATTAGAGAGTCAGATGCGACCAGCCTATCCATCCTTGTTTGAGTCAGGTAAATTTCGGGGACGAAATTTCTAAAAGGGTGGGAGAGTTGTAACACCCTTAAATATTTATAGTTATAAATTGATATTTAATTGTATTTATCTTGTTATTTGACTATATGGTTGACTTGAATTATTTGAGGTATGACTTGAGTTAGTCATGTGTGAATTTCTTGATGTGCATGTTAAGTTATGAGGAGTTTTGTTGAGCTAAGTTGAAATTATGAGATTTTAAATTTTACCTAAACCTAGTTCAGTAAAATCACAATCTCAGATTCATTAACCGTTGGATCATCCTCAAAGTTTGTCTAAAGCTTCCTAAGACATTTTTCCACAGTCTGGCCGTTGGGATTTTGAGAATAATAACTTTTGGTCTCTTGCTAAGCAAGAATGGAGCGCTAAGTGCAATTCCAACCAAAGAGGGAATCGCGTTGAGCGCCCAGAGGTGCGCTAAGCCAGACTCCAACAGAGAGGGAATTGCGCTTAGCGACTAGAGGTGCGCTAAGCGAGCCCTAGTGCAGAGGGGGCTGCACTAAGCCTAAATTCTTATGCTAAGCGCAAGAAGTGGACTTCGGCTTAGCGCGACAGGCTCGCTAAGCGAAATCTGCAACTTATAAATGCGTTCTCAGTGTGAAAAACATGATTTTTCACTCTCTTCTTCTCCAAAACACCACCCAAACCCTAAAACCTCATTTTTCCACCACCCAAGACCATAGGTGGCCGCTGTAAGCCACCGTTGCTTGCCATTGAACCCCCACACCAAGAGGAACACTTTAATCGGAGCAGAATCCTCCTCAAAGATTCGATGGAGAAAATCCCTCAATCCTCCATTTCAAAGTTTCTCTGAGGTAATTTTGACTTCTAAACCTTCTCCTAGTTAGTTTGAGTTCCTCTTAGTGTCTCTTATGTGTTGGGTACTGTCGCAACATGCCCTTTTGCGGGCGTGTGAGGCGAGGCTCACGGGTGCGCTTTCCAAAGGAGGAAAGATGGGCGGAGTCGCCACCAACGTTTATTTGTGGAAAACGTCGGAAAAACCGAAGGAAACCGGTCAAAACGAAAATTCTAAGTTCGGGAGTTGTATTTACGTTTGAGGAAGGTATTAACACCTCTCACGTTTGTCTTAAAGGACAACAACCTATTTTTAGAATTGTGAAATTGTGTTATCTTACCTTTTATTTCTTTTTTACTTTTGAGGTCGACAAAAGCGGGGCTTCTGCTCCTACGTACCCTCCATTGAAGAGGAAATCAGACCTACGTAGTTCTTTCTTTAAGAGTGAATTAAGCGATTCTTTTTACTTGAAGGGTGATCATTTTAAGGCGTTGGACCTTAAAAATGATCTATTTACTTGATAAGGAAAACTGAGATGATAAACTTTCAAACCCTTTTTAGTGACTTTTTTGTGGACGAGCTTGACTAGGCGGGTTGATTTTAGCCTTAGTTTCACTTTAGTTATTAGTCAATTCAATTAAGAATGAGAAATCCCAAAGAGAAAACGTCTGATTGATTTTTTCGCTTCATTTTACTAAAAGGTATTTTTTGATTATTATATTATTATTTTACCTATTTTTTTATTTCCAACGTGGTTACGGCACGACCGAACGGTCGGAATTCATTTTAACCGAAATTAACGGATGATACAATTCAAATGATTGGTGGAAATTTATTTTATTTTTAGATTAGGCGAGAAATGACTTAAATAAATGACTGAAGCACATCAAAAACGGGTATAGAAAGCGAATGAAAACGAGAATAAAAATACATGAAACAAAACGTGGACCACCACGGGTACATAGAATGAATTGAAAAGCTCGGTTTGAGCTACTTACCCGTTGAAGACTGAAGAAAACGAAGAACGAACGATGAATGTTGAAGAACGGTCGAGAATCTTCGCGTAATTACTCACGGAAACTTTACGGAAGCGCCTCGGCTTGGATTTTCTTCACGGAAACAATTTTCCTTAGCAAATTTAAGAGAATACGAAGTGCCAAGAAGGCTGAACCCTTCCCTCTTCACTCCTCCCCCTATTTATAGAAAAATAGGGGAGGAGCTTGCCACCCAGCTCGCCCCGGCGAGCAAGGTTGCTTCCTCCAGAAGCAAAAGCCTTTTGGAGGAAGAATCTGGAAGGCCCAAGTGGGCCTAATTGCTATTTGTACCCCCTTTTTTTTTTACTAAATGCACCCCCTTTTTATCTTTTTTGGTAATTCTTTTTCCGTAACGTTACGAAACTTTACGAATTTCGTAACGATACTTATTTCCCTTCCGCAAGGTTACGAATCTTCACAGATTATGTATCTACTCTTTTTTAGCTTTCAAAGAAGTTACGAAAACTCACGGATTGCGAAAAACACCTCCTTTCGATTTCCGTCACATTACGGAATTTTCACGGATCGCGTAAGCTTGCTTCCTTTTGATTTTCGGCACGTCTCGGGACTTCACATATCGTGCAACAAAGGGTGCCAAGTATCTCGAAGAGGCCAATCAAAGGTTGTATATCATCAAATATTAATCCCCGGACGAAATTAGGGTATGACAGTTGCCCCTCTTTACTTACCTCTCATCGGAGATAAGAGGAAAGTAAAGATAAGACACTGATTTCGTCTGTCCTGCCCTTTCCGTGATGACGACTCTCATCTGTACTCCTTCTTCTTTTTTTTTCTTCACAACACAAAACAAAATACAAACAACAACAAGAACAACGAATATAATATACATATACACATATACACATTGTCATACCCTAATTTCGTCCGGGGATTATTACTTGATGACATGCAACCTTTGGTTAGCCGCTTTGAGATACTTGGCGTCCTTTGTTGCACAATAAATGAAGTCCCAAGACGTGTCAGAAATCAAAAGGAAGCGGGCTTGGGCGATCCATGAAATTCTGTAATGTGGCGGAAATCGAAAGGAGGTGTTTTTCGCAATCCGTGAGTTTTCGTAACTTCTTCGAAAGATAAAAAAGAGTAAATACATAATCCGTGAAGATTCATAACCTTGCGGAAGGAAAATAAGTATCGTTACGAAATTCGTGAAGTTTCGTAATGTTACGGAAAAAGAATTACCAAAAACGGTAGAAGGGGTGCATTTAGTAAAAATGGGGTACAAATAGCAATCTGGCCCACTTGGGCCTTCCAGATTCTTCCTCCAGAAGGTTGTTGCTTCTGGAGGAAGCAACCTTGCTCGCCTGGGCAAGCTGGGTGGCAAGCTCCTCCCCTATTTTGCTATAAATAGGGGGAGGAGTGAAGAAGAAAAGGGTTTAGCCTTCTTGGCACTTCTCATTCTCTCGAAATTGCTGAGGAAAATTATTTCCGTGAAGAAAATCCAAGCCGAGGCGCTTCCGTAACGTTTCCGTGAGTAATTACGCGAAGATTCTCGACCGCTCTTCAACATTCATCGTTCGTTCTTCGTTTTCTTCAGTCTTCAACGGGTAAGTACCTCAAACCGAGCTTTTCAATTCATTCTATGTACCCGTGGTGGTCCACATTTTGTTTCATGTATTTTTATTCTCGTTTTCATTCGCTTTTTATACCCCCTTTTGACGTGCTTAAGTCATTTATTTAAGTCATTTCTCGCCTAATCTAAAAAAAAAAAAAATTTCCACCGATCGTTTGAATTGTATCATTCGTTAATTTCGGTTAAAATGAATTCTGACTGTTCGGTCGTGCCGTAACCACGTTGGAAATAAAAAAAAGAGGTAAAATAATAATATAATAATAAAAAAAATACCTTTTAGTAAAATAATGCGAAAAATCAATCGGACGTTTTCTCTTTGGGATTTCTCATTCTTAATTGAATTGACTAATAACTAAAGTGAAACTAAGGCTAAAATCAATTCGCCTAGTCAAGCTCGTCCACAAAAATAGGGTTTTGAAAGTTTATCATTTCAGTTTCTTACCAAGTAAAAAGGATCATTTTTAAAGTCCAACGCCTTAAAAAATTATCACAATTCAAGTAAAAAGAATCGCTTGATTCACCCTTAAGAAAGAACTACGTAGGTCTGATTTCCTCTTTGATGGAGGGTACGTAGGAGCAAAAGCCCCGCTTTTGTCGACCTCAAAAAATAAAAAGAAATAAAAGTTAAGGTAATACAATTTCCACAATTCTAAAAAATAGGCTGTTGTCCTTTGAGACAAACGTGAGAGGTGCTAATACCTTACTCAAGCGTAAATACAACTCCCGAACTTAGAATTTTCATTTTGACCGGTTTCCTTCGGTTTTCCCGACGTTTTCCACAAATAAACGTTGGTGGCGACTCCGCGCATCTTTCCTCCTTTGGAAAGTGCACCTGTGAGCCTCGCCTTCGCTCGCCCGCAAAAGGGCATGTTGCGACAGTTGGCGACTCCACTAGGGACTTTTATTTGTGAGTTAGGCCTATTTTAAGGAATTGTGGATTTGTGAAACTTCGTGTGTGCTTTTGTTGAACTGTGTAAAATGTAAATAACTGTTGTCTATTTCGCATTCTTTACACTGCATTCTAAGCACCCACGGGTTTGAGTAAAAAAGGGGCCCTATACCCGGGTTCATGGGAATTTAAGGAGTGGAGGTGAATCTATTATCATGCTAGGTCTCCGACTTGCTTGATAAATAGTGAAACCTCGTCTAGAGCTTTCTCTCTTTATAATGTATTGTCGTTGGTATTCCATACCGCCACAATATTATTATCTTGAGTGATGATACCTCTAGAAAACAGCCGTGTGAGTTATGAATTGTTGGGAAGTAGTTATTAGAGACCCCTAGATATTATCCTATAGGTTCCCAAATAGGGGCAAAGAGCAAACACGCTCCGTGACATTTGTTCTCATGCATCTTTTGATAAATAGCACTAGTTTATAGTTTTTTTTGCTAGTGGTGTTTGGTTTCTTTAGAGTAATACGTAACCTTTTTAATGCTACGTCGAGGCGCCATCATGCCCAAACATAGAATTAAAATTGGATCTATGCGGTCCCGTATGTGTGAATTACCCATTTGTGTTGTTTTCCTTCTGTTTCATGCATACGCATTGCATCATTCATGTCGGAGTCTTGATCCACCCCTTTTTTAGGTAAATGATGGGGTTAAATCAAAACGGCAAAAGGTTTTATCAAGTCAAGGTTAAAAGTCTAGATGTCACTAGCCTCAAGGAATTAGGACGATTGATGGGACCTCTCCAAAAGCAAGCCTTCCGCAAAGTGTACGGGAAGATTCTAGATTTGACCGCTGCGGAGGTATTTACGGAAGCTGTCATATCCCTCGCCCAATACTATGACCAGCCGTTGAGGTGTTTCACGTTTGGGGACTTCCAAATGGTACCAACTATTGAAGAGTTTGAGGAAATATTAGGATGCCCTCTTGGGGGGAGAAAACCGTATCTGTTCTCCGGCTTTCTTCCTTCCTTAAGCAAGATTGCAGTTGTGATTGGAGATTCAGCAAAAGAGTTGGATCGCATGAAACAAACTCGCAATGGCATAGTGGGCCTGCCACGGAAATACTTGGAAGGCAAGGTAAGGGATATGGCGAGCCAAGAGAAGTGGGGCCCGTTTGCGGATATTTTAGCTTTGCTGATTTTTGGGGTTGTCCTCTTTCCGAACGTTGACGGTTTGGTAGACTTAGCCGCCATTGATGCTTTCCTCGCATATCACCATAGCAAGGAAAGTCTAGTGGTGGCTATCTTGGCAGATTTGTTTGACACCTTTGACCGGAGGTGTGAGAAAAACAGTGCACGGATTGTCTGTTGTTTACCCGCTCTTTGTGTGTGGTTGATTTCATACCTATTCCAACAAGACACAAGACACCCGTGTCCGCTTCAAAGTTATCGCTCATGCGCCGAAAAAGGAAGAGTCGATTGGGACCAACATTTGGCGGGGATAGGGGGCAGCGCAATCAATTGGTTTCCTCGTTGGAAGGAAGGCAAGGAAGGAGTTCTTTTCTCGTGTGGGGACTACCCTAATGTTCCATTGATAGGGACTAGGGGGTGTATTAATTATAATCCCGCACTCGCCATAAGACAGCTAGGGTACCCCATGAGGGGAGCGCCAACGGAAGGGAGTCTCTCACCTTTCCTTGTGAAAGATTTAGGCACGCAAGGTCTCAAGGTTATACAAAGAATCCACAAGGCGTGGAGGAGTCCGTTGAGGAAAGACAAGGAGCTTAGGGGCATCCGTAATGGCGTCATCGGAGGTTATCATGGATGGCTAAGAATTCACACACGAGGGTTAGATTGGCTCTCCAAGTTGAAAGTTATCGATGAGGAGAACTTCGAAGCTCCGGAGGAAGATGAAGAAGTCCGAGCTCTAAAATTGGAGCTAGGGAAGGCAAGACTCGCCAAGGAGAAGTTCAAATCAGCTGCTACACACATCCGGAAAGAGTGCACCGAGTTACAAGAGGAAAACGCGGCCACTGCAAGAGCCCTTGAACAAGAAACCAAAAGGGCCTGCAAGGAGGAATATGGCCAAGAGAAATTCCAAGGAGCATTGTGGGGTAGCAACAATGAGCTCAAGCTCCGAAGAGAGGAAAGAGATCGGTCACGGGTGCATGGCATGATCTTAAAAGAAGAGTTAGTTGCTTGCACGAGGTCTAAAAGGAGTTTGGCTCAACACTTGGAAGCCACAGAGCAAAGCATGCTAGCTATCATAGGGCAATACAAGGAAGAGTTGAACCAGTCTGTGGCCCATGAACAAAAGCTAGTGGAGGATTTTGCACAAGTGTACGCCGAAAAAGAAGCAAGAGGGAGGGTGATTGATGCATTGCATCAAGAAGCGACTATGTGGATGGATAGGTTCGCCTTGACCTTGAATGGAAGTCAAGACCTCCCGCGTCTATTAGCCAAAGCAAAAGCCATGGCCGAAGTGTGTACGGCCCCCGAGGAGATTCATGGGCTAATCAAATACTGTCAACGCATGATAGATTTGATGGCCCATATAATTAGGAATCGTTAGGTTCTCTTGTAACACCTTTGTATAATCTTGGCTAGATGAAAGCTTTGTTCTTTTTATAAAATGAGAAGTTTTGAACTCATCACGTTACCTAAAAAACCTTTGGGTGGATCCAAGTGCTCCAATCATTCATTTGCATATTCATGTTTTGATGGCATACTCACCTTTGTTTATTTCTTTAGGAATTTCATCATAACTAAGAAAACACCAAGGCACCCCTATAACACTCGATCCAGAAAAATGGATAATGAAGAGGGCATGCAGGAACAGATGAAGGCCGATCTATCGGCTTTAAAAGATCAAATGGCTTCCATCTCGGAGGTCATGTTAAAACTCCAGAAAACTATAGAGGATAAAGCCACGGCAACTGCCTCCAGTACAGTTAGGGAAGCGGAGCCGGTGCTGCAACCCGCTTTAAATCCGGGCCGAGACAGAAACACGGCCGTGTTTGGTCGAAGGTATAGTCCGCAAGCTTATCCTTATGACTTGCCTCCGGACTTCACCCCCCGTGCCACCCCGGAAGATTTAAGCCAAGCCCCTACTTTTGAGGGGCAACTCCCGCCTTACGACGACTATCCCGGGCAAGACGATGAGGAAGGAGATACCCATCTTGGCCCCCTGCTCCACCTGAAAGATCCGTCCCCACATGAACTACCCCAACCAAACATAGTCCGCCATGTCCCGGCCTCACCCACACCCGTAAAAGAATCTGTTCCCTTCGCGGAAGATAAGGGAAAGATTGAGGCACTTGAAGAGAGGTTAAGAGCAGTCGAGGGCCTTGGCAATTACCCATTCTCGGATTTGGCGGATTTGTGTCTCGTGCCCAACATCGTCATCCCTCCCAAGTTCAAAGTACCAGACTTTGATAAGTACAAAGGGACGACATGTCCAAAAGGGCATCTCCGGATGTATTGCCGAAAGATGGGGGCGTATTCTGCGGACGAAAAGTTGTTGGTCCATTTCTTTCAAGACAGCTTGGCCGATGCCGCTGTAGCATGGTATACCAATCTGGAAGCTTCCCAGATCCGATCATGGAAGGACTTGGCAACTGCCTTCATTAGGCAGTACTAGTACAATACGGACATGGCTCCCGATCGGAACCAGCTTCAGGGTATGACTAAGCGAGAGCATGAGTCCATTAAGGAATATGCCCAAAGATGGAGAGATCTCGCGGCCCAAGTCGTACCGCCCATGATGGAGAGGGAGATGATCACAATTATGGTAAATACGTTACCCATGTTCTACTATGAAAAACTGATAGGCTACATGCAAGCTAACTTTGCGGATCTCGTCTTCGCCGGAGAAAGGATTGAATCCGGACTACGAAAAGGCAAGTTCGAATATGCTTCCAATGTGGCCCCCAACAACAACAGAAGAGCCCTAGTAGTGGACGCGAGGAAAAAGGAAGGAGACGTAAACGCAGTCACCACCGCCCCGACGTGGATGAAAGCACCCCAAAATATCCAAAGCTCATACCAGCCCAATCCCCCAAATTTTTTAATCCGAGCCGGGAATTCTCTCCCGACTCAAGTAAAAGGACCACCCGCGGCAGAAAGAGCGCCGGCCCAACGCACGGCTCCAACCGCTCCCTGGCCAGTTAATAATACAGCCCCCGGCGCGACCTATAAATATGCACAGCACCCGCCCCCGAGAGATAACTTCTCCCCTATTCCCATGGCATACTCCGAGTTATGGCCTTCATTATTGGAGAATCATTTGGTGGTGGCCATACCCGGGAAGGTCTTCCAGCCACCCTACCCCAAGTGGTACGACCCGGGTGCCAAGTGTGCGTACCATAGTGGAGCTCCCGGACACAATATTGACTCCTGCATCCCGTTCAAATATAAAGTGCAGCATCTGATTAGTGCCGGTTGACTATCGTTTCAGGAGGAAGGCCCAAATGTTAAAACCAACCCGCTAGCTAGTCATGGAGGGACTAGCGTGAACGCCGTCGAAGAGGACGGGCCATTGCGGACAAAGAGGTTAGGAGAGGTGGCTACTTCTAGACGCTTCATCTATCAATCACTGCAAGCGGCGTGCATGGTCTCCCGAGGTGGAGACGAAAGCGATGAATGTTTGTTTCACCTCGGGGAGTCGCATGACATGGAAACCTGTCGCGTGGTGGAAGAATTGCTTCAGCGGCTCAGGGATTACGGGCAGCTTGAAGTGTCCATAGGAGGGAGGGAAGAACCACAAATTTGCATGCAGTCGGAAGAGAAGAAGGTTCCTCTAACCCCCAAGGCCCTAGTGATATGTTTTACTAGGAAAGGGACCGGCTCCACACCCATATACCCCCGGGCGGCGCCCAAGCCAACGCCATTTGCATATCAAAGTAATAAGGCTGTTCCGTGGAAGTATACCCCTCCCGCGTCCAGCGAAAGAGTTGCAACCGAAGTTGACTCCCTATCAGCTAAGGTAACCAACATCACCGGCCTCAGTGGCGTAACCCGCAGTGGTCGGGTGTTCGCTTCCCCTCACCCGGCGGAATTGCCCTCCAAAGGGAAAGCGCCCATGGTCCAAGAGCCCACAGACATAGCCACCCCCTCGAAAGAAGTAGATCCTCCAGTGGTAAGAGGGGCTGAAAAGAAAGAAGGTCTTCAAGGAAAAACAGTGACTTTGGAAGAGGCCCATGAGTTCCTCCGCCTCATCCAACAAAGCTAGTTTAAGGTAGTCGAGCAACTAAATAAAACTCCAGCAAGGATCTCTTTGCTTGAACTACTCATAAACTCTGAGCCTCATCGTGCGCTGTTGATGAAGGTCCTTAACAATGCCCATGTAGTACATGATATCTCAGTGGAGGGTTTCGAAGGCATCGTTAATCATATAACCACCAACAATTATATCGCGTTTGCGGAAGAAGAGATTCCCATTGAGGGGAGAGGACACAACAAGGCTCTACATATGTCGGTGAGATGTATGGACCACGTTGTCGCAAAGGTACTTATCGACAATGGATCGAGTTTAAATGTAATGCCGAATACCACTTTGGAAAAGCTTCCTTTTAGTGCGTCACGTTTAAAACCGAGCTCGATGGTGGTGCGAGCCTTTGATGGTACTCGGCGGGAAGTGATGGGAGAAATCGACATTCCCATTCAGATAGGCCCCCACACTTGCAATGTGGTGTTTCAAGTAATGGATATAAATCCCGCCTATAGCTGCCTCTTGGGAAGACCTTGGATTCATGCCCTGGGAGTGGTCCCTTCAACGCTTCACCAGAAATTGAAGTTCGCAGTGGGTAGACTTTTAGTGATAGTGTCGGGTGAAGAGGATATGTTAGTGAGTTGCCCCTCCTCCGCACCGTACATAGAAGCGGCGGAAGAATCATTGGAAACGGCTTTCCAATCCTTTAAGGTGGTGAGCTGCGCCTCGGTGGAACCAAGTCCGTCGCTACTTTCTCTCTCCAACGTGGCCATAATGGTGGCGCGTGTTATGCTCAGAAACGGATTTGAGCCCGGAATGGGTCTAGGCAAGGACTGCCTCGGGAATGCCGATGTGGTCGATATCAAGGGAAATCCATACAAGTATGGATTAGGCTATGAACCCGGGATGCCGGGGAGGAGGAACGTGCCGTCAAGATTTCGGGCGGATAGGGTATGGCCCGGCCGTATTAGCCAGTGTTTCACCAGCGCTGGAATGGTGTCCGAAGAGGAGGTGGCCGCAATAGAAGAAGAGTTCCCTCAAGACCCACCAAGTTTTGTGCAACCATGCCACCCCGATTCCCAAGTGGGGAACTGGCGCGTGGTAAGCCAGTCAGAAGTCTATGCCGCTGATTCAATGTAATTAGAGCCTATAGATTTCCTTTCTCTTTTGTTTTGTGGAACCTACCTTATTAAATAAACAAAGAGATCTTGTTTCATTTGTTCTTGCAGTACCACCTTTTCTCATATCATTTTGCATGTTTTTGTTTCTTTTGTCTTGTTTGGTATAGATATGAGGGTTGATTCTTTGAGGATCCTAACAACGAGGGTTTGACAATCAATTTCGATCGAGATATAAGCCAAACGATAAACGAGGAAGAGGAAGAGGGCGTCCTGTCGCCAGAGTTGGAGAGGTTGGTCGCTCAGGAAGAACGTGAAATGAAGCCTCACCAAGAAGAAACCGAATTAGTAAACTTGGGGACCACGGAGGAAAAGAAAGAAGTAAAGGTAGGAACCGGTATAACCGTGCCTATCCGTCAAGGCTTGATAACCCTTCTTGAAGAGTATCAAGATGTCTTTGCGTGGTCATATCAAGACATGCCCGGTCTGGATTCTGACATTGTGCAGCATAAGTTGCCTTTGAATCCTGGGTCTTCCCCGGTTAAGCAAAAGTTACGAAGAATGAAACTCGAGATGTCTTTAAAAATTAAAGAAGAAGTAAGGAAGCAGTTTGATGCAGGTTTCTTAGCTGTGGCGCGGTACCCGAAGTGGGTGGCCAACATTGTCCCAGTCCCGAAGAAGGACGGCAAGGTTCGAATGTGTGTAGACTACCGGGACTTGAACCGAGCCATTCCTAAAGACAATTTTCCCCTGCCACACATTGATATATTGGTAGATAATACAGCCAAATTCGCCCTTTTCTCATTTATGGATGGTTTCTCGGGGTATAATCAAATAAAGATGGCACCCGAGGATGTAGAGAATACCACTTTTGTCACCCTATGGGGGACATTCTGCTATAAAGTGATGGCCTTCGGGCTGAAAAATGCTGGGGCAACCTATCAGCGTGCCATGGTGGCATTGTTCCATGATATGATGCATAAGGAAATAGAGGTCTACGTAGATGACATGATTGCCAAGTCTCAGACTGAGGACGAACACCTTGTCAATCTGCGTAAGCTGTTTGGAAGGTTGCGGAAATACCAATTAAAACTAAACCCAACCAAATGCACCTTTGGGTGAAGTCGGGGAAGCTGCTAGGATTTATCGTAAGTCAGAAAGGGATAGAGATAGATCCCGAGAAAGTGAAGGCCATCCTTGAAATGCCAGAACCACGCACGGAGAAGCAGGTTCGGGGATTTTTGGGCAGGTTGAATTATATCGCGAGATTTATCTCGCAACTCACCCCTACCTGTGAGCCCATTTTTAAGCTGTTACGTAAGAGAAGATCAAACAGAGTCTCGCGAATCCCCCGGTGCTCATGCCACCTGTAACAGGAAGACCTCTTTTCCTGTACATGACCGTGTTGGACGAGTCTATGGGGTGCGTGTTGGGTCAGCATGATGATTCTGGGAAAAAGGAGCAAGCCATCTACTATCTGAGCAAGAAGTTTACCGCATGTGAGATGAATTACTCAATGCTGGAAAGGACGTGTTGTGCTCTGGTATGGGCATCACATCGGCTTAGGCAGTATATGCTCAGCCATACCACGTGGCTTATTTCCAAAATGGATCCCGTGAAATACATCTTTGAAAAACCGGCCCTCACGGGACGAATCGCTAGGTGGCAGGTACTATTATCTGAATTCGATATCGTTTACGTCACCCAAAAAGCGGTAAAGGGAAGTGCCTTAGCAGATTATTTGGCCCAGCAACCCCTCCAGGATTATCGGCCGATGCACCCCGAGTTCCCAGATGAAGATATCATGGCCCTGTTTGAAGAGAAGCGGACGCACGAGGACATAGACAAATGGATTGTTTGCTTCGATGGGGCATCAAATGCTTTGGGCCACGGAGTAGGGGCAGTCCTTGTATCCCCGGATGATCAGTGTATTCCTTTCACGGCTAGGCTAGGTTTTGATTGTACCAACAATATGGCGAGTACGAAGCATGCGCCCTCGGGTTCAGGCGGCCATTGATTTTGATGTAAAACTACTCAAGGTGTATGGAGACTCAGCTTTGGTGATACGCCAGTTGAAAGGAGAATGGGAAACTAGGGATCCGAAGTTGATACCCTATCAAACTCACATCTTGAGGTTAGCCAAGTACTTTGACGACATTTCCTTCCACCACATACCTCGGGAAGAGAATCAAATGGCTGATGCATTAGCCACCCTGGCATCCATGTTTTAACTTGCCCCACACGGGGATCTGCCGTACATCGAATTCAAATCTCAAGGCAGGCCGGCATATTGTTATGCAATAGAGGAAGAGCGGGATGGGAAACCGTGGTATTTCGACATCAAGCAGTATGTCGAGAACAAAGAATACCCACCAGGGATTTCTGACAATGACAAAAGGACGTTGAGGAGATTGGCTACTGGTTTCTTTGTAAGTGGTACCATCCTGTACAAACGAAACCACGACATGACCCTCCTACGATGCGTAGATGCCAAAGAGGCGAACTTCATGATTGAGGAGATCCACGAGGGTTCCTTTGGGACACATGCCAATGGGCATGCTATGGCCAGAAAAATCCTTAGGGCCGGTTATTATTGGCTCACCATGGAAAGCGATTGCTGCGCTCATGTAAGGAAATCATAAATGTCAGGCATACGCGAACAATGTCAATGTTCCGCCACATCCTCTGAATGTTATGTCCGCCCCTTGGCCTTTTTCCATGTGGGGAATAGATGTCATTGGGGCCATCGAACCCAAAGCGTCGAATGGTCACCGCTTCATTCTTGTGGCGATAGATTACTTCACCAAATGGGTCGAAGCAGCTTCTTATACTAATGTCACAAGGAATGTGGTAGTTAGATTCATAAAGAAGGAGCTGATTTGTCGATACGGACTCCCCAGGAAGATCATTACTGACAATGGCACCAATCTGAACAATAAGATGATGCAGGAGATGTGCGAAGACTTCAAGATCCAGCATCATAACTCTACCCCTTATCGGCCAAAGATGAATGGAGCTGTAGAGGCTGCGAATAAGAATATTAAGAAGATTGTTCAAAAGATGACAGTGTCATACAAAGATTGGCATGAGATGTTGTCTTTCGCCCTGCACGGATATAGAACCTCGATACGAACTTCTACTGGGGCAACACCGTATTCCTTAGTTTATGGGATGGAAGTAGTACTCCCGTTTGAGGTGGAAGTTCCTTCTCAGAGGATAATAGCAGAATCCGGCCTTGAAGAGTCGGAATAGGCTCAAGCACGCTACGACCAACTCAACCTCATTGAAGGTAAGCGTTTGACAGCCATGAGCCATGGGCGTCTGTATCAACGAAGAGTAAAGAACGCATTCGATAAGAAGGTACGTCCGCGCAAGTTCAACGAGGGGGACCTCGTGCTGAAAAAGATGTCCCACGCAGTTAAGGATGGTCGAGGCAAGTGGGCCCCAAATTATGAAGGACCTTTCGTGGTGAAAAGAGCTTTTTCTGGGGGTGCTCTGATACTCACCAACATGGATGGCAAGGAGCTGCCCTCGCCTGTGAACTCCGATGTAGTTAAATGATATTACGCTTGAAGTCTGGGGTAATCAAGAGGACCGCTGCATGTTTTTATTTCCGAGTTTTTCTCGTTCTTCTTGGTTTCCTCTAGGGATTCCCATTCACTGTATTTATCTCGCTTCTTTGAAAAGAAAAGATGGGCGAGGTTTCAGTCCTCCCTTTGGTTTCAAACTTCGTGTTTTAATTTGTTATAACTTGAGCCCTCTTCGCTCGGTGTATGGGGTGCCCCAAACACTTATTTTAAACTGAATCTAACCAGCCTTCACTAAGATAAAATCATCTCATTGGAAACATTCATACATGCACATGCACATGCATATCTTGTGATAGCAAGGAGCAGAATCATCTCAGGCCACGGCCAGAAGTCAAGACAAGTCAATGGCAGAAATTGACCAAGGTAAGACAATGACCGGTCACGATTGGCCGCACATTGTTTGTCTCCTACTTGCAGGTACTTAGGGAGGGAGGCGAATGGAGGATAGGATCGCGACCGACCAATCGTCACCCCTTTCCCGGCGTTGGGTCAGCGGAGGACGTCGCTGCAAGGCAGCCCAATATCCTTTGAATTCACAGTATTTTACTACTATTGTTTGTTTTTTAAGTAATCAACGCCTAATTCTAACTTAAGTAGGTTCAAGTAGGCAAAACGCTAACCCATAAGAGGGGGGGGGGCGCATGGTTAATGCACCCTTAAAAAAAAAATTGGCAGGTTAGCTCGCCTGGGCGAGCAACCACTGCACTCAAAATATAAAAACGAGGGAGGGGAACGTTTTTGTATCCAAAAACTTCCCCCCCCCCCCTCATTCAAAAGAGTGGACTCACGAAGGCTTGCGGTTTTTGCTCCCCTAAGCCACTTTTGGGTGCATTTTGCTTTCATATTTGGTGTTTCTACTCACTCCAACAAGTAAGTATTCAATCCTTGAGTTTTTAGCTTCCCATTGATGTGTTTTCTTCATCTTTTGGTGCTTTAAATTGTGAGAACGTGCTTATATTTGTAAGGCAGTTTTGGGTTGCTTTGATGCTTGTTTTCTTGAGTTGAGGATTTGAATGAGAAGGCCTTAGGCCTAGGTTGTATTCTGAAGCAATGGGGCAGGCCACATTGCTCCCATTCTCTTGCAATTTATGTCCCAATGTGCGCCCACCGAGTGTTCGGTGAAATGCCCCAATGATATATGGGTTTGATTTTGCAAAATTGGGATGTTGGGACTGTTATATATATATAGAGACAGCATAGGAGAGTCAAAATAGGTGCCCGAATGCAATTCCAAGTTTAGGAACCCAAACTTTCTAGCTTCAATACAAGAAGACATACTCATGGCTAGGAATCCAAAATTTGGTTTTAGAATTAGAAAGGCATGAAAATTAGGACTTGCTTGTGAGAGTTTTTGTCTGAATTTGGGCTGCCCCATATGTGATACCTTGCACCTAAGTAATACGAAAAATACCTTGCAATAGTACGTATATATAGGTAAATAAAAGGGGCATGAAATTCTTTGCAAAGGGTGAATGAATATTGAGGTCGCTTCCTAAATAGCACGGGATTCCCTTTTGAATGCAAGTATGTGCATAATGTAAATAGCTTGCCAATATGTGTAAGTGTGAGTGAAACAATGAAAGTTTGTATGGTATATATATTTCGAGTGTGTGTAGGTAGTTTGGGATAGCAAATGTTTAGGACATAGTTAAGTGTAAATTTTGACGCAATGCCTTGAGCGTGAGAGTGTGTGTTCTTTTCAAATGCATATATATATATATATGTATGACAACTAGAATGTGTTGGATGGCCTCTATGTTGATAAATAGTAGGATATTCTATACATACGCATGTGCATAAATGTGTTACTTTAAACGTGTGCATGAGTTCGTTCTAAACCGGGGGGTTAGCATGACGTTTTTTTGCGTTAAGATAAGCATTATCTTGTAAAACTAACTTCTAAATGTTTGTTCTCGCAGGAAATGGCCCTGAGGAAACTTGCCTCAAAGAGATCCAGGAAGGATAAAGCGGCCGAAGGAACCAGTTCCGCTCCCGAGTATGACAGTCACCGCTTTAGGAGCGCTGAACACCAGCAGCGCTTTCAGGCCATCAAGGGATGGTCATTTCTCCGGGAGTGACGCGTCCAGCTCAGGGACGACGAGTATACCGATTTCCAGGAGGAGATAGTTCGCCAGCGGTGGGCATCACTGGTTACCCCCATGGCCAAGTTCGATCCAGACATAGTCCTCGAATTTTATGCCATTGCTTGGCCTACAGAGGAGGGCGTGCGAGATATGAGGTCCTGGGTGAGGGGTCAATGGATCCCGTTTGATGCAGATGCTATCAGCCAGTTCCTGGGATACCCTTTAGTGCTGGAAGAGGGTCAGGAGTGCGAGTATGGCCAGAGGAGGAACCGGTCCGATGGGTTCGATCAGGAGGCCATCGCCCATTTGCTATGTATACCGGGGCAGGATTTTGCCCGGACTGCTGCCGGGAGACGGGTGCGGATCATGCACACCAACATGACCACCCTGACTCAGATCTGGATGACTTTGCTGCTCAGCAACATCCAGCCCAGCGATCATAATTCCGACCTCCCCCTTCCGAAGTGTCAGCTGGTGTATGCCATCCTGACACGGATGAGCATTCACGTGGCTCAGTTAATCGCTGATGCCATCTATCTATTTGCAGGTATGGCGCCTACCAGGCACCCTCTGGACCCGGATAAGTCCAACAGGGCCCTGGGATTTCCCACCTTGATCACAGGACTCTGCCAGTCGTTCGAAGTCCTCGTCGCACCTAGCAAGGTGATTCGGCCGCCTATCACCCGAGCTTTTATTGAGAAGTATTGCACATAGAGACAGGCCCAGGGGGATGCTCCGCAGGCCGCAGACGCGCCGCCACCTCATCAGGCTGGTCCAGCCGAATCGTTTGATACGGAGCAGTATTTGCGGCATTTGGTTCGCCAGCAGGCAGCCAACCACTGGGCTCATGTACAAACTCATGATTGTCTTTACCAGATGAGCCTCAGCCTGCAGAGCCAGGGTTTTACTTCTTTTCCGTGCCCTACTCCGGACCAGTTCAGGGCAGAGGTCGCGTGGCCTGGAGATTGGCCTGAGGCCCAGGCAGGAGAGGCGCCAGCAGAGGCTCCCGACGAGGCAGATGAGGCCCGCGAGGACGAGGAGATGACCGATTTACTTTATTTCTTAGGAGGAAGCGGGGCCACATGATTGGGAGATCCCTTGGTCCATATTTCTTTTTGTTTCCATTTTTCTTGTTATATATCATCTTATTTTTGTTTGACTAAGGGACTAACGTTTGTTTCGTGTTGATTGACTTTTGTTTTGTACATACATATCATTTGAGTTGTTACGTCGGTACTTGTTTTGTTGTTGTTAATAATGTTTGTTGATATTTCGGAACCGTGTAGAGTTTTTCATTTAGGAACGTCGTCCTAAAAAATAAAATAAAATGAACCAAAAATCCTAATAAAAAGAGAGAAGCGTTGTGAATAAAAGTCATGTTCGTAAAGAAAAGAAAAAATGTTTTTGTATATATACATGTATGTAAAAGGAAAATGTGTATAGAAGGTTTTTGTGTGTGTAAGTGATGCGTGGAGAGAAATTCTTGTGTGTGTGAGCAACGAATGTATATAAAGAAAATTTTGTATGAGCCATAGGTGTGTGTTGGAGAAAAACGAAAAAGATCTTTGAATGTAAATAGGGTTTGATCATGTGACGTAAAGAGAGAGAGTTCCAATGCGTGTACAGAAAAAGTTTGTCATGTATAAGAATGTAGATGTACAAAGAAAAATTTCTTCATAGAGGACCATAGGTGTATAATTTTGTAAATATATAAAAATGAAACAAAAAGGAAAAAGAAAGAAAGACCGCGAAGGTCGACATGTTATAGTTAAGAAGTATAAATCATTCGTAAAGAGCAAACGTATCTTCTGGAAACAAGGGACTGATGCTAAGAGTTTATTTTCCGGAATAACCGAGATAAGGATGGATGAATTCATTGAACTGATGAAAGAACATAACTTGGAAACGTTGGGTCTGTCTGTGTAAATTCCCAACCGTAGTATCACAATGCCATAGACGGGATGCTTGAGGGCTCACCTGGCTGTAGCCATGACTAATTTTTCACGTTGTTTTCAAATCATCGTTGTCACGCGTGCCTTATGGAATAATATGGAAGTTCAGCCCGAAATCGACACCTTGACACCCAAATTTGTTTCGCCCCAGATATCAAGATTGGGGTTCCCACGATAAAAGACCCAATTGAGACACAACCTTAGACCTTTTTGAACCTTGGCCTATAAAAAAGGAATCCTCATCCTTTCCCCCGAAGCAAAGGACAGGGAATCTCCTCAAGGGAGAGCAAATAGAATGCTAAAACCCGATTTCCCAAAGAAAGGGATGGGGAAGGAAAAGTGAAAAGAAAGAAAAGGAAGAAATGGAAAGAAAGAAAAAAGAAAAAAAAAAGATGAAAATAAAGAAAAGAACAGAAGAAAGGAAAGAAGGATTCCCAATCAAAGATCGAAAAGAAGTGAAAAGGGAAAAGAAGCAATTCTCGATCAATGAAAGAAAGAGGACAAAAATTCTTCAAGCCAGATTGCCACTCAAAATCATTCTCGACTGGAAATATCCCACCCCACATGAACAAGAGGAAAAGACCGAAACACCTAGCTTCCTCTCCAAAAACACTAACCTCGAGAAAATCCTATTGGTCCGTGATCGTACGTTTGATCTTTGATTCGATAGGAAGTCGTGTGCAAAATAGAGTCATGGTGCAGTTATGGTTTGGGAATAGGATAAAACACTTGCCTGTGTGAGTTTTATACACTATGAGTGATTTATTTTCAGCTTAGCCCGATGTTTCCCCTGCATGTTCATTAAAAAGCTAAAAGTTGATATCCTGCCCTTCATTCTCGGTTACAAGGAAGATTACCCTTGGCACAAGTATATTGTTTCTCTAAGATGTGGTACTCTCGCGAATGATTTATTTTTCTTTGCAAAAAGCATGTTTTCCTTTTAGGTGGAAAAACCCGGTGGACCGTTCGGTCCTGCCAATCTTTTTCGGAGCCCCATGAATTGCGTTTTCGTTCATGCGTCCTCCACCCACGAGTTTGGAACCATGCGTAGTGATTGCTTAGTGAAATTCTCCATTCTCAATCTTTTTCGGAGCCCCATGAATTGTGTTTTCGTTCATGCGTCCTCCACCCACGAGTTTGGAGCCATGCGTAGTGATTGCTTAGTGCAATTCTCCATTCTCAATCTTTTTCAGAGCCCCATGAATTGCATTTTCGTTCATGCGTCCTCCACCGACGAGTTTGGAGCCATGCGTAGTAATTGCTTATTGCAATTCTCCATTCTCAACCCTTTTTCGGAGCCCCATGAATTGCCTTTTCGTTCATGCGTCCTCCACCCACGAGTTTGCAGCCATGCGTAGTGGTTGCTAAGTGCAATTCTCCATTCTCAATCTTCTTTTGGAGCCCCATGAATTGCGTTTTCGTTCATGCGTCCTCCACCCACGAGTTTGGATCCATGCGTAGTGATTGCTTAGTGCAATTCTCCATTCTCAATCTTTTTTCGGAGCCCCGTGAATTGCGTTTTCGTTCATGCGTCCTCCACCCACGAGTTTGGAGCCATGCGTAGTGATTGCTTAGTGCAATTCTCCATTCTCAACCCTCTTTTGGAGCCCCATGAATTGCGTTTTCGTTCATGCGTCCTCCAACCACGAGTTGGAGCCATGCGTAGTGGTTGCTTAGTGCAATTCTCCATTCTCAATCTTTTTTCGGAGCCCCATAAATTGCGTTTTCGTTCATGCGACCTCCACCCACGAGTTTGCAGCCATGCGTAGTGGTTGCTTAGTGCAATTCTCCATTCACAATCTTCTTTCGGAGCCCCATGAATTGCGTTTTCGTTCATGCGTCCTCCACCCACGAGTTTGGAGCCATGCGTAGTGATTGCTTAGTGCAAATCTCCATTCTCAATCTTTTTTCGGAGCCCCATGAATTGCGTTTTCGTTCATGCGTCCTCCACCCACGAGTTTGGAGCCATGCGTAGTGATTGCTTAGTGCAATTCTCCATTCTCAACCCTTTTTCGGAGCCCCATGAATTGCGTTTTCGTTCATGCGTCCTCCAACCACGAGTTGGAGCCATGCGTAGTGGTTGCTTAGTGCAATTCTCCATTCTCAATCTTTTTTCGGAGCCCCATAAATTGCGTTTTCGTTCATGCGACCTCCACCCACGAGTTTGGAGCCATGCGTAGTGATTGCTTAGTGCAATTTTCCATTCTCAATCTTATTTCGGAGCCCCATGAATTGCGTTTTCGTTCATGCGTCCTCCACCCACGAGTTTGGAGCCATGCGTAGTGATTGCTTAGTGCAATTTTCCATTCTCAATCTTTTTCGGAGCCCCATGAATTGCGTTTTCGTTCATGCGTCCTCCACCCACGAGTTTGGAGCCATGCGTAGTGATTGCTTAGTGCAATTCTCCATTCTCAATCTTTCTTCGGAGCCCCATGAATTGCATTTTCGTTCATGCGTCCTCCACCCAGGGGGGGGGGAGGGGGTGCGTAGTGATTGCTTAGTGCAATTCTCCATTCTCAATCTTTTTTGGAAGCCCCATAAATTGCATTTTCGTTCAGGCGTCCTCCAACCAGGAGTTGGAGCCACGCCTCCGTGGTTGCTTAGTGCAATTCTCCCTCCCCCAATCTTCTTTCGGAGCCCCGTGAATTGCGTTTTCGTTCATGCGTCCTCCACCCACGAGTTTGGAGCCATGCGTAGTGATTGCTTAGTGCAATTCTCCATTCTCAATCTTTTTTCGGAGCCCCATGAATTGCGTTTTCGTTCATGCGTCCTCCACCCACGAGTTTGGAGCCATGCGTAGTGATTGCTTAGTGCAATTCTCCATTCTCAATCTTTTTCGGAGCCCCATGAATTGCGTTTTCGTTCATGCGTCCTCCACCCACGAGTTTGGAGCCATGCGTAGTGATTGCTTAGTGCAATTCTCCATTCTCAATCCTTTTTAGGAGCCCCATGAATTGCGTTTTCGTTCATGCGTCCTCCAACCACGAGTTGGAGCCATGCGTAATGGTTGCTTAGTGCCATTCTCCATTTTCAATCTTCTTTCAGAGCCCCATGAATTGCAGTTTCGTTCATGCGTCCTCCACCCACAAGTTTGGAGCCATGCGTAGTGATTGCTTAGTGCAATTCTCCATTCTCAATCTTTTTTCGGAGCCCCATAAATTGCATTTTCGTTCATGCGACCTCCACCCACGAGTTTGCACCCATGCGTAGTGGTTGCTTAGTGCAATTCTCCATTCTCAATCTTTTTTCGTAGCCCCATGAATTGCGTTTTCGTTCATGCGTCCTCCACCCACGAGTTTGGAGCCATGCGTAGTGATTGCTTAGTGCAATTCTCCATTCTCAATCTTTTTTCGGAGCCCCATGAATTGCGTTTTCGTTCATGCGTCCTCCACCCACGAGTTTGGAGCCATGCGTAGTGATTGCTTAGTGCAATTCTCCATTCTCAACCCTTTTTCGGAGCCCCATGAATTGCGTTTTCGTTCATGCGTCCTCCAACCACGAGTTGGAGCCATGCGTAGTGGTTGCTTAGTGCAATTCTCCATTCTCAATCTTTTTTCGGAGCCCCATAAATTGCGTTTTCGTTCATGCGACCTCCACCCACGAGTTTGGAGCCATGCGTAGTGATTGCTTAGTGCAATTTTCCATTCTCAATCTTATTTCGGAGCCCCATGAATTGCGTTTTCGTTCATGCGTCCTCCACCCACGAGTTTGGAGCCATGCGTAGTGATTGCTTAGTGCAATTTTCCATTCTCAATCTTTTTCGGAGCCCCATGAATTGCGTTTTCGTTCATGCGTCCTCCACCCACGAGTTTGGAGCCATGCGTAGTGATTGCTTAGTGCAATTCTCCATTCTCAATCTTTCTTCGGAGCCCCATGAATTGCATTTTCGTTCATGCGTCCTCCACCCACGAGTTTGGAGCCATGCGTAGTGATTGCTTAGTGCAATTCTCCATTCTCAATCTTTTTTCAGAGCCCCATGAATTGCGTTTTCGTTCATGCGTCCTCCACCCACGAGTTTGGAGCCATGCGTAGTGATTGCTTAGTGCAATTTTCCATTCTCAATCCTTTTTCGGAGCCCCATGAATTGCGTTTTCGTTCATGCGTCCTCCACCCACGAGTTTGGAGCCATGCGTAGTGGTTGCTTAGTGCAATTCTCCATTCTCAATCTTTTTTCGGAGCCCCATAAATTGCGTTTTCGTTCATGCGTCCTCCACCCACGAGTTTGGAGCCATGCGTAGTGATCGCTTAGTGCAATTCTCCATTCTCAATCTTTTTTCGGAGCCCCATGAATTGCGTTTTGGTTCATGCGTCCTCCACCCACGAGTTGGGAGCCATGGGTAGTGATTGCTTAGTGCAATTCTCCATTTTCAATCTTTTTCGGAGCCCCATGAATTGCGTTTTCGTTCATGCGTCCTCCACCCACGAGTTTGGAGCCATGCGTAGTGATTGCTTAGTGCAATTCTCCATTCTCAATCTTCTTTCGGAGCCCCATGAATTGCGTTTTCGTTCATGCGTCCTCCACCCACGAGTTTGGAGCCATGCGTAGTGATTGCTTAGTGCAATTCTCCATTCTCAACCCTTTTTCGGAGCCCCATGAATTGCGTTTTCGTTCATGCGTCCTCCACCCACGAGTTTGGAGCCATGCGTAGTGATTGCTTAGTGCAATTCTCCATTCTCAACCCTTTTTCGGAGCCCCCATGAATTGCGTTTTCGTTTCATGCGTCCTCCACCCCACGAGTTTGGAGCCATGCGTAGTGATTGCTTAGTGCAATTCTCCATTCTCAACCCTTTTTTGGAGCCCCATGAATTGCGTTTTCGTTCATGCGTCCTCCAACCACGAGTTTGGAGCCATGCGTAGTGGTTGCTTAGTGATATTCTCCATTCTCAACCCTTTTTCGGAGCCCCATAAATTGCGTTTTCGTTCATGCGACCTCCACCCACGAGTTTGGAGACATGCGCAGTGATTGCTTAGTGCAATTCTCCATTCTCAATCCTTTTTTCGGAGCCCCATGAATTGCGTTTTCGTTCATGCGTCCTCCAACCACGAGTTGGAGCCATGCGTAGTGGATGCTTAGTGATATTCTCCACTCTCAATCTTTTTTAAGAGCCCCATAAATTGCGTTTTCGTTCATGCGACCTCCACCCACGAGTTTGGAGACATGCGCAGTGATTGCTTAGTGCAATTCTCCATTCTCAATCTTTTTTCGGAGCCTCATGAATTGCATTTTCGTTCATGCGTCCTCCAACCACGAGTTTGGAGCCATGCATAGTGATTGCTTAGTGCAATTCTCCATTCTCAATCTTTTTTCGGAGCCCCATGAATTGCATTTTCGTTCATGCGTCCTCCACCCACGAGTTTGGAGCCATGCGTAGTGATTGCTTAGTGCAATTCTCCATTCTCAACCCTTTTTCGGAGCCCCATGAATTGCGTTTTCGTTCATGCGTCCTCCACCCACGAGTTTGGAGCCATGCGTAGTGATTGCTTAGTGCAATTCTCCATTCTCAACCCTTTTTTGGAGCCCCATGAATTGTGTTTTCGTTCATGCGTCCTCCAACCACGAGTTGGAGCCATGCGTAGTGGTTGCTTAGTGCAATTCTCCATTCTCAATCTTCTTTCGGAGCCCCATGAATTGCAGTTTCGTTCATGCGTCCTCCACCCACAAGTTTGGAGCCATGCGTAGTGATTGCTTAGTGCAATTCTCCATTCTCAATCTTTTTTCGGAGCCCCATAAATTGCATTTTCGTTCATGCGACCTCCACCCACGAGTTTGCAGCCATGCGTAG